>NW_008676554.1:818-13257 GCF_000695815.1 Acanthisitta chloris | reverse complement strand
GAAGCTGTAACATAGTGTACAATAATTACTACCCTTCTTGTTGTCTACAAATGGAATGTATATGGAATAGTATAGCAGCTCCCATAGCTTTGAATTGTAGAATTTGAAAAGATGAAACCTTAACCCTATATACTATTTAAACCAAACTAACATCTGGCTGTGGAAATGCATAGAAAAGGTTTGTGGTGGGAGAAAAAAATCAGATATGTCAATCTAAGTAGAAAAATGTAGAAATACTATGAGTCATGAGTAGAAATAATAATGAAATATAGGTACAGCTGAAAGATAAATCAAAAAGTGCAGTAGTACTCCTTGAAACTGTGCTTTGCCATGCAATGTAGCAAAACAGTATATATCTGACCAAATTTTTACAGCTGAAGATTATTCTTTTCAGATTTAAATTCATTATTGTTTTCCTCTTTCACAGATCTGGCATTACTATAACTGCCACAATTCTTAATTGTTGGATAATATTATATAAGTTGTCACAAAAAGGTAAATTTGTTGGTTTTTTCTTTCAAAGACTTCATCAGAGATAATTATCCTTTTGCTAGATAACTTATCAAATGCAGAAAGAGCTTCTCTTCCATAAAACTCTCAGTGGTCATGGAGAACAAAGAATTACAGGCATTTATTTAATCTCAAAACTATTAAAAGTGACAACTAACCAAACCTCTCAGTAACTGCAGCTAAATGCAATGGATTTCAACCTTTTGGATTCACTGCTGACATTCTTCCTGAATCCTATTCCCACAGTCCTTGATGGAGATAAAAAGCAGGAGGACCAGAACTGATGGAATGCAAGCTGCAAGGGTCAAAGGTGTTACTGCAGTGAGTTGTGTGGGAATCAATCTTGGCAAAGGGGAAATAGAAGAAAAGTCTGACTTGCAGCTACTGCTTCCTGACTGACTGGTGTTGTGGGATTAATGCAAGAATAAGTAAAGACTCATTGATGACTGACTGGGAATCACTCACTTAGGAATCAAGCACCAAGTTAGGTCTCTGCAAATTAGGTTCTACTCCCAGTTTGGCAACCTGGCCGTATTCCTGACCTCATTTTTTCATATGTCAGAACAACAATGACCTTTACAAAGAACATTAGTCCCTATTAATGAAAATTACGTCATGAGAGTGAGAAAAGTCTCTGTTCTTCTAGTGTGGAAGAGAAAAACAGAAAAAGCTAATAATTAATAACGTTACAAATGCCAGGCACTGGAATAGATTGCTCAGGGAGGTGGTGGAGTCACCATTCCTGGAAGTGTTAAGAGATGTCTGTATCTGACACTGGAGGATTTGGCTTAGGG
This sequence comes from Acanthisitta chloris, assembly GCF_000695815.1. Classification (NCBI taxonomy): domain Eukaryota; kingdom Metazoa; phylum Chordata; class Aves; order Passeriformes; family Acanthisittidae; genus Acanthisitta; species Acanthisitta chloris. The sequence goes on along the minus strand of NW_008676554.1, from coordinate 11,953 downwards.
TTTAGGGGTTACAGCAGAGTGGGAGACTAATGATTGGACTTGATGATCTTAGAGATCTCCTCCAGCTTTGATGATTCTATGATTCTAATGTTTACTGGACAGATTTGTTTGAACCAATATACCATTCTTTTTTAAAGCATTTGACAGTGATATATTTTCATGAAATTTAAATTTTTACTTTCAAATGTGACAAATCCTTCAAAACCAATCAAACAAAACCAAACTTTGCTCCAGTTTATAATCTCACACAGGCCTCCTATAAACACAAGCACTAAATCTTTATCTCATTACCTCCTCCTTGTTAAAGGCTAAATGATACTTCTTTATATTGTAAGAGGAATGGAGAGTATGCATTTTCTGAGTTGCTGAAGCTTGTTATTGAAATTAAGCTTTATGACACTGCTGTTTTCCATACTTGGACCCTGTCTATTGGACTTGTGTGGTTGCTTCCAGAAATAAGAAGGGCAAACGTCAATGCATTTCCAAAAGTAAAGGCAAGGAACAGGTTGTTAAATGGGCTGAGTTAAGCAATCTCCTAGAAAGGACACCTACTAATAAAAGTAGTACTGCAGAAGAGCTTGTCCTATTGTGCTCCTCCATTTCTGTGACAGTATATTCCAAATTGAAGAATGTAATTTCCTTTTACATTTAATACCTTTGCATCTCTGTGGTTTTCATTAAGATTGATTCCTTTAAAAAGTCTGGATGGCAAGGAACATCTCAACCCCTTCACTCATCTTTACATAAAAGAATGTGTATTTCAGTGTTTATGAAGTGGTGAGAAAGTACTGCTTCTATTTTCCAAAGAATTCTTGTCAATTTTCCTTTCCACATGTTATAAACCATATTGATGTGAATACCTTCTGAAGTTACTCAGTCAAAAAAGTAATTCATTTCAGTAGAATGATTTCTGAGGCACATCACTGCCCTGTAGACTTTCATCATATTCCTTTCTTCACATGAAAAATGAGTACATTTCTAAACTGCAATTTTAAATATTGAATAAGGCTACTGATATCAATAAGTTTGATTATTCAAGACATGAGCTTACAAAGTGTTGCACACTATTATTATCAAGGTACAAAGCAAGAGTGTGCAGCCTTTTCTATGTAGCATGTAACACTTTAGAGGATTGAACCATAAAGAAAGAAGATTAACAGTTTACAGGAATTAGTGTAGAGAGACGGAAGCCAAAATATTACATAAGCCAAATATCTGGCCTTTTAGATTATTTAGGTATCTTAATTTAGAAAGATATATTCAATTTATATTAAAAATGCATTCAAGCATAGATCAATAGATTTTTTTTCAATTTAGTCATGTATCACATCTATTTCATAGTGTTCATATTCCCTTGGATCAAGGAGTTGGCAGCTCTGGATATTTAACACTTAATTAACACGCAGTATTAGCGTGTAATAACAGGTTATACTGACAACAATATGCACTTTGCAATTTGACAACATTCATTTAGAATTAGCAACAGAGTCTGAGCTAGGAGCAGTCTGAGCAGTTATATTATAAATAGCATGGCAAGGAAAGATAGGTTTTTTTTGTATTTTATTAATAATGTATATACTTTAAGGTCCTGAAGAGCTTATAAGTTACCTTCATATTTTCAAATGACTGCAATGGAAGTAGAAGACAATGGAAATTAGATATATGATTGCAACCCTAGGTGCCTCTGCAGTTTCTTTGTATTTTACTGTGTACTAATTCTAGAGGAATAGTTTAGTTCTGCATCCAGTCAGTTTTCCACTCAAGTTCTTTCTTTAGAAGTCAAATGAAATTCTGATGGGGAATGGGCACATATTTATCATTCTGCCGTATATGTATCATCTTGGAGTATTAATGTTTTAACTAAAAAATATGTCATAACAAATGCACTTGTTTGTGAGTTAGGATTTCTGTTCTGTAAGTTAATTTTAACATACTTAATATGTGCTTTGATTCTTACAGCTCTTTGTCTGCTTCTTTATTTCAGTAGAGTTTTCTTCTTCAAGGAGTACACGCTTTCGGATGGACGTTTTGCCTAGGGTATTCTGATTCATCTTATGCTACTGTGTTTTCCGATTCAGGTAGTTGTCATGAATTGAAAATTTATTTTCTTTTCATCAAGAGCTTTCTCTTTCCATGAGGTGTAATTTTATTTACCTTTTCCTTTTCTTTTGCCCTTTCTTTCTGGTTCTCTTTGATAACTCATTTAAAAGAAGCAACATTTTATTTAACGCTGTTGTAAACCATCGCTGAATATATTACTACAGTGTAAATTATTCCACTTGCATGAAACACTAGAGGAATTGTAATCATACAAATTCTGTGAAGTCAATGGAATAACTTGATTGAATGAGGGAAAACAATATCCTCTCATTTCACTAACCTAGAGCCTACAAATTAGGTAGCAACACATTCATAAGTGCTGCTGAGCCCTGTTTGCTGATAAGGAGTTAAGGGCCAACAGAGAGCAGGTGAATCTCTGAAAACTTAATCTTAAATTGTGTTCTTGGGCTGTTTGTGCTGGTTGATATCTGGAACCAGATGTTCCATGTATTACAGTATAGATTTCAAGTATAAGATCAAGATACATTTCAGGACAGTACTCAAAACTGTTTTCTCTGAGGTGGTATTAGTATTTCGGCACCTCAACCTGTTATTTTGTCTTCTGTAATCTGTAATATAAAATGTATTATACACCTATAGGCTTCATCTATAAAGAATAATTTTCCATACCGAAAGGATAACAAAGAAGGAAGTATTTAAAAAATATGATAAAATTCCCAATTTACATTGGAAAACACACCAGTTCAAAACCTGGGGTTTGGTAGAGGCAAAAGATGAGAGTTATCTTTCTCCAGTCCCAGGCAGAAAGGATATTCTTCTCCCAAGCTGCACTGGCAAGCTTGAGGGAGTAATTCATAACTTGGGAAAAGTTGGGAAAAGGGGAAAAACTCTATGCTTAAATAAAGGATTAACATATTTGCGTGATAACCTTACTTTAAGATTTTTAAACGCAAACATTAGACCCTGATTTGCATTTCAGAGCAGTAACATGGCAGGCACAACTTTAAAATCAGCCAATGACATATACGTATTTTTAGTGAAAAAAGTGTTACAAAGTTATATCCAGTAAAGCTTAATGGGCAGAATAATTGAAATGATGAAGTTCAAGCAAAATTTTTTTGGCTCCTTTTACGTGTACACTATCACATGCACACAACCCTAGATGAAAATCCCAAGAGATTAAATGGGAAGACCATATCTTACACAATGAGGATATTATAAAAAGATAACAGGAGATAAGGCCATTCACTGTGACACTAGAGCACGTGAAGAATCAAATACAACTTACAGTACATACAGTTTTAATGTGGTTTAAAACAGGATCCGTAAACAGATAACAAGATAAACTATTCATGTAAGAATAGCTGTCTATCTCTGATTCTAAAGGTCTGTGATGGAAGACAATTTACAGACACTGTTCAACAAGCATCCAGCTTTCACCAGCCTTGCCACAGGACCCTTACAAATATGACTGCTGCAACACTTCATACAGTATTTAGAATGAAGAATTAGAAGGAGAAATTAAGACCATTGTTTCCTTACACACTGTAAGAACAGCATTCTCAAGTTAAAATGGTGCATAACAAGGAACAAGATATTATTCTGTCTCAAATTTTTGTCCACTTTAGAAATACTGATCTTTAAGCTTTCACCAGATTCCAAACCTTCACATGATGGAATTGGTAGGAATTCTTTGGTCCTTTTATCTTTTGTGTGGAGTTGCTTCAATTTGTGTATCTGAGAAAGACACTCTGAAAAATGATTCCTTAAATAACACTGTGGCATTTTATGTCTTGCCACAATGATTCCAGATTACTCTCCTTTAATGTAAAAACAGAAAAACAAATGGTGCCTGTTTGTCAGGGTCAAAATTAATGTTGAGGTCTGAAGATCAAGCCCTCAAACATCATAAAATACATATACATCATAAACATAATAATCTAGTCAAAAATTGTCAAGTAAGAAAATGACAAATTTTTTTTAAAATCCCACTGTTTTAAAATTATATCATCCGTTTTATCTTCCCTTAAGGTACACTGTGAAGAAGGAAATTTTTTATAATTAAAAAGTTTAAGATAAAGTCTGGATTTCTCTGTTACTATATGAGAAGTACTAAGGCTTTTACTGGACTTCAGAACTGCAGATGAAGGCCCAGGTTTTGAGAAGAGATTATAGAAACATCTTTATACCTTGGATTTTCATCCTCTGAATTTCTGTATTTTGCCTAGATTTCTGGCCTTTATATAGCTATTCAGCTCTGAAATATCTGTAATTGGAAAGAATTAATCAAGAATTGGCAATTACATTTCTGATCCAATATCCAGAGTACAATTCAGTTCAATCTCTTCAGTTATTGTTGGCCTAACTGGGAGAAACACAGCAAGAAAATTATTTCTGTCACTGAAATATGCACAGGGAGCTGTATCGCTGAGGAAGCAAACATCAAATTTGTAACGACCTGGATATGCTCCTGGATTGATAAACGGTGCATAAAAAACTGTACAGCTCACCAAAAGAATGGTGACTATTTAAGTGACATTCTTGCATGTATCACAGTTTCCCTTTAGGTTTTGAACAAAGGTTTGTCTCGCAGTTTGCAGTCCTCTTGGAAAATAATGCTGATTTGCAGTATCCTCGGAACAGATACATTTAACCTATCTATTGCTTGTGCTGTTTGCAATTCTGCTGTCACCGAAGATCCACAATAGCTCTGTCAAGTTCTCTGCTAGTCTGAGTAGTATTTACTCCATATTTTCAAAGGTTTTTCTATCTGATATGCTGTACAAAAGAAAAGGCATAACAGGCAAGGAAAGGTTTATACTGGCAGCTATCCATTGGAAAATAGATCCTGTTTTATTCTTCAACTTTCTACAGACGTTGATCTGCTTATTACAAGATTTCCTACTATTATTCTCTGAGAGCTGTCTAAAGAAGATATCCACAAGCCTTTAAAATCCATTTCCATGTAAAATGATACTCTCAATAGTGTGTCTTTGGGTATTTAGACTACATCAGAATAGGAAATCGGTATAAAAATTGGAGTCCCCTTCTTCCTAAGGGTGAACATTGATTCTCATCTTTGCTCTTGAGAACATGTTTCAGTTTATGGTTGGGAGACAGGCTCATTTTCTTCTAGTAGTGATAGAAGCTATCCATCTCTGTTCTGAGAGCCACACATCTGCACCTTCAGACAGAATGCTCTGTCAATTGGCTAAGGCAGCTGTGATGGAAATTTTTATCCAGAGGACATTTCAAATACAGAAAAGCAGCACCATGCTGACATCAGACATAAGTGCAACTGAAGCCATGCAGCTGGCATAAACAATGTGCCTTCCTACTATCTCTAGCCATGGCATGCCACCAGCTCAGATAACAACAGTCCTGTCCATGAAAGCTGCTTCTCAGGGTTGAAATAGACTGTATTTAGATTCCTTTTATTCTGCGTGTTAGGCAAATAACTGACTATGAAAGAAAATAGTTTAGATTGTACCATGCAGAGAAAATTAGTAATTCTTGTCTGTGATCTTCAACAAAAGTCAAAAGACACATCATTCTCACTGCAAGTATCCCAGCTGACCACAGCCAGTTGTATCACAGCCATGCTTGGCAATGTAGATATCCACATCATTACAGTGTAGTAACTACTATTAAGTGAAGGCTTCATCAGCAGCTTTGAGAAGAAGGCAGGGATATAAAAGGGGACAGTGAGAAATGTTATCCTGTTTTTTTAATAATGACACTCGAAGGTCATGTCATGGTAACGTTGAGCTATGCCTGCTCCCTAAGCAAATGCCTTTGCTGCTGTGAATATAGACTTCTCACAGCACTAAAATTTTAGATTACTGTATCATCTGAGATATGCTTCAATCTATAAATATAAATAAGTCCTTTAGCTTGATATTGCACCAATGAATATTGAGAAGTGAATATCTTTCCATTACTATACTCAGTTTATTCCTTTGTTATCTAAGACTTCTGATCTGTATTCCTTTGCCCTTACTGAATAGAGTATTCATAGCATTTTGATAACTTATTTTAAAATCTATTTGTTACATCTATTTCTCCCCCCACCTAAATTTGTCATCCACATGGAAAATATCACGCTGCAACTCTGAGTTAAAAGATGAACATACTGAATAGTTGTTTTGCAGCAATATATTTGCATAGTGTTATCTCAGGTTGGCCTATGAGTCACCCCAAATTAACGCCCCATTTTGCTGTGCTTTCATCACAGTAGAAGAGTATCTTGGGGCTTAAGACAATCTCAAGTAAACCCCACATGTGTGTGAGATGCACAACTAATATACCATTTGCTGTCTTGTTTTATATTTATTATTTTAGAGAAATGGATCTCTATGGATAGACACAAAAATCACATGACTGACAAGATTCAGCACAGGACCCATACAGTGGAATCTCCTTGTCCTCCACTTCTAGCACTCCACCTACAGCTCCAGGCTCTCTCTCACATGCTTTCTCACTTCTCACCTATCTCAGTATCCCACGTGTAGCACAAATCGTTTAACAAGTCACTAATATGGCAGCAAGATGAAGATGTCTTCACATGCAAATAAACCCCATCTGCAACACGTTTAACCATGTCTGCAGCACATGCCTTGGCCTCTCTCCCAATCCCTCACAGCCATGTCTTTCCATTTCAGAGACTATACTTCAATGTGTAATTCAATGGCTAATATGTTGTTTGATTCAACCATTTCGGAAGGTGAAGTATTTGGTCACAATTATTCCTAAGATTCCAACATTACAATACTAAAAATGTCAGCTCTACAGAAAAAGTTATACAGAAACAATAAATGACTTCACTATTTTTCAAAGTATATGAACAACTATGATTCCACTAACACATCTTAATCTGCATATCATTGTTTTCTAGAAGCCTTTAGAATTTGGTGCTATCAGGAGCTGATATCAGGATCATAAGAAGAAGAATAGCATGCAATATCAGGAAAATGTTTGCAAACCAGACTGATCTAAAGGATATTTCATGAAGGAAAAAAATAGGGGTTTTTTTATACATTGTTCAAATACAGAATGTTTTTTAAAAGGAACTTATTTTGAGTCTAATTCACTAACAGTATCTCAGATAGGCTACTGAGACTTGACTTTTGTTTATTTATTTTTTATTCAACTACACCTCAACATCATTTTATTTTATTCTTACCTGACTGCAAGCTTTGTGTATTTCTTTTAACTCCATCTGTATACTAAGAGTGTCATGCCTGTTTTCAGGTTTTCAAGCTTGCTTTTGATAGAGAATTTTTCTGGCTGTTCTGTACAGTATTTTCCATTTTAGTGGTAATGCTACTGACCTAAGTGTTTCCATCATGCAGTAAAAAGTATCAGTGGTATAGATCTCTATTTCTTAATAAAGATCCATATTACTCTATGCCAAAAAAATCTCAGAGTCATGGAAAAATTACAGGACCATGTTCCTATACCAAAAGAGAAAGTAATTCTGGAAGTGCTAAAGTAACACAAGTTATTAGGACTCATACTAAAATATCACTGAAGTATTAGTACAAGAATTGAAATAGACTGTGAGTAGCTATTTTAAGAAATAACTAAGGGATATTTTTAGATTCCTAGCCTTCTAAGCTGGAGTTTTAAGAACTCATATTACATAAAACTAATATTCTTGTACTATAAAATCTCATAATAATAGTGGGAAACAGGAAATAGAGAAGGAGTGTACGCTCTTTCCATTTTATCCAAGTATTCCAAAAGGGAATTTTACATTAAATTCGGCAGAAGTTATCTGGTATTTAAACTAGATGCAAAACTAGTTGCAAAACTGCAGAATACAAGATGTATATATGCTTTGTTTGAACCCAGTTGTAGCAGTAAGATGTATCAATACTTGGATTACATGAATAACAGTGAAGGTTTAAATGGAGACAACCAAAATATGTATTCTCATTAGAGTTCCTAGAGATATTTAGGGTCAAAACCACTAGCTGGAATAAGGTGTTCTGTCTATTATTAACCTCTAAGGATCCCACTAAGGTTTGGCCACTATGTGGGAAACACAACAGTGTACTGCATAAGAATCAGAAGATACCAGAGGTTCATTATTTCATGGGAATAAACCTACTACCCTTTCCACAAATCCTATTTTAAAAAGAGTGTGAAAGGAAATCAATGAGTGAAAACACAGACTTCCCAACTTTTTATGTTGGAAAACCACACACAGAGATCCAGTTCGGCTCTGAGTGTCAGGCTTAACTTTGAATGACCTGATTTTGGCCAAATATGTCACAACTTTGGCACTATTTAAATGTAGGGGGTTTTGTCTGTGAATATTAGCAAAGTCCTTGCTGCTTTAGATAAGCAGATGACATTCCATTCCTCTTCGTTTCCCTCATTAAAGCAAAGAAGTTGAATATTAATGAGTGTGGAGAATTATGTTGTCATGCATGTTAGTCTAGAAAATATAAATTCATCTCATAAAAAAGTCAAAGGATCAAAGAAGGTTTTTACTGTTAATTGGAAACAAAGTGTCAATGGCATCCTGATTTAAAGGGCACTCAAGGATGATAAGGGAGGGTGGTTGTTTTTTTTTCCAAAAAGGGAATATAATTAAGGGAGAAGTGCAGTTATTAGTACTTCTTTACTAAGATCCTTTTCATTGCCTGTGGTATTCAGTATGTCATTCCTGATTTTCAAAGTAATATTAAAAATAAAAAATAATAAATTATTGCAAACATACTTCAAAATTCATTAAAATAATATTTTTATAGCCAAAAGCACTTTATATGTTATGGTTGAAAGTATTTTAAATATGGTAGTTTTACACATTGCTTTTAAATCTACACACTTAATGCAACTAGTATGTTTTCATTGTTCTTTTGGTAAGTAAGCTTAAAAATAGCACATTTAGCTTGTGGCTAATTAATAGACAGAAAATAATAGAAGATAACCTCCTTGTTTTGGACTCCTTTGCTAAGCCTAATTGCATCAGTAAAAATTAAGACTCTGCTTGCATAGTAAGCCTAGAAATGCTAGATTTCTTGCACACACACATGCACACAGCAGAACAATAGACTGAGGGAACAATTTTGTGTTAATGTTCTTTCTAATTAAATATACAAACTGAAAACTCTAAGGGATAAATCTCTCACATTTCTGATGGGGTAACTTCTGTGCCTTTACAAAATGTGAGGTCATTACTCTGATTTTCTTTAACATTGCTTAGTTACCGAAGTCTCCAGATACATCTTACTAAAGGCTCTTACTCTTTACTGTAGTCACAGGACATGTTAATTCTTATTTTCATATGAACAGAAATTTGATGAAAAAAGATGAAAACCTATTCTTTACATTAACCTTTAGAAACAGTACTGAAGTCAAGTGAATATTAGCAAAACTATTTGAAACCTTCCTGGTCTTTTTACTTGATCTCAAATGTAAAGCTTGAGAGGTTACAAATTCAAATAGTTTGGGTGATCAATTAAAATGGTCTAATATGTTTTTATTAACAAGGCAAAATCCAAACAAAAATATTCTGTATGCTCCTCCACATACATCAGCTGAAATACTCTGAGAATAAATTAATACAATTTTATCAGTATTCCATTTTACAGGAATACCTGTTAATAACACCAACAAAGAATTTGAAAAAATAAGTCAATATTATATTGCAAATCATTACTGCTTAGAACAGAGTTGTGTGAACTTTTTTTTCAGTAGTAATAGAATTTACATGATGATAAGTGCAGTGGGTGTCATAAAAAATTTTAACATTTGCCACCTTTTGTCATTGTAATTCTGCATATATTCAGGGGCAGTGAATTTGAAGATCTTAAAGCATTTGCTGTTTCCATATAAGTAGCAAATTATATTTCATTATAAAATAATTTAAATGTTCTGCTGATAGGATAATTCAGCTGCCTGAACTTGCTGCCATCATTTTTCTTTGAACATAGACCCTCTGGGGCAAAGTCACCCCAACAGGCTATTTCATTACCATTGTTCAAACCAAGAAATTTTTTTTTAAATTTTAAAGTTTCAAGTCCATTCCATTAAGCTTACAAAATGGCAAGTCAGTGGAAAGTGTTGCTTCTTGAAAATATGAATGCATGGGGAATATTTTGGGATATACAAGAGCAATCACCTTTCATCTAACAGGAAATCTGTAGACAGGAGTCACTTGCTCATGGCTCAGAAACAGGATTTCTTTGTGCATGCTTGGGTGGGGAATATCCCCATGCCTATAAAGCCATTCAGCAATTCCAGCATGACATGAAGTAAAATCTGATATGGTTTCACACTGGTGAGAAATTAATCATTTTTATTCCTCACCACATGATCCATAGAATCATGGAATCATTTAAGTTGGAAAAGACCCTTAAGATCACTGAGTCCATAGTAAAACATGAAGGGCAAATCCAAATTGGAGAGCTTAGGGAATCCATGCTGAGGAGCAAAAGATTTTAGGCATCACTTTCAGAGCAAAAACTCTTACACTCATAGTCAGGAGGAAGGGGAATGGCTCACTGGGCTCAGGCTGAGCCAGGGCAAAGCCTGTGAGACAGCTGCTCAAACACCATCATTGGGCTGAGCAGCCTGCATTGTCATGTAAGAAAGCACCAGCTTTCTCCATGGATTGCCATGCATTCTGCAGTTGCATCTACATGTGCTAGAATCCCAGTAGGTCTACTTGTCTAGATGGTAACCAAGGCTTCAGCACTAATGTCTAATCATGCTAGAACACACAAATGTTCTGACTTCTCCAAGAGGGACCTGAGACCTCCTTCCAGGAGCACCAGCCTAGCTACAGTTCTTTGCTGAAAAGATTTTAGAAGTTTAGACTTCAAAATGGCATAAATATGCTTTTCTAGTCTATAGAGAAAAGATTAACAAAATGAGATAGTTGTTAGCTGAACAAGAATGTTACATTAACTTCTTCAGTTACTGCTTTCTTTTGCTTGCTTGGATTTAAATATATAATTCATAGGATCAGTGTAGTTAGAAATGTGAAACATCTATTTAGGTCACCTATGCCATCTTTGCCAGCACAGCATTATTTTCATCACTGTAATGTTGATTTTTTTCTT
>NW_008676554.1:0-800 GCF_000695815.1 Acanthisitta chloris | reverse complement strand
ATAATAAATTGGGTGCTTAGGAGAAACGTTATTTGCAGATTATAATCACAAGCCAAGGAAAAGCAACACTGCAATACACACTAAATTTATGGATTTGGTTTTGTCCATTGCAGAATGGCTATAGCTGTTAGGTGTTGAGCTGTCAGTGAAGTCAAGTACCACATGAGTATACTATTTGTGGGGTTTATATGCTTTGACTAAAATATGCTACACAGAATGGTATTTACTATTTGGCCTAGGAAAACTAAATCATGATGGTGCACTGACAGCAGAACCATGCTGTCAGGAAATTTATTTCAAAATATATGCTAGAACTTCCCAGCACAGCTACTTTGGTACAGAAACACAATTCAGGGTATATGTGCACAAGCACACACTGGAAGGCTATTGGTACGTATTAAGAATACTAGAAGCTTCTCCAACTGTGTGCTACCTGTCACATGTTTAAATTAGTGAAAGTGAATTCAGCATTCGATTTTTTTTATATAGAAATATATAAATCATATATAAGAGTTTTAAAAAACATAGGAAGCCCCAAATCTTCTACTGAACCACAAAGAGGCAACATTTGTGGTATAGGTAAGGTAGACAACAACCCTGGGAATATGCTGAAAGTTGCTACTTAGACTGACGTGAACCAGAACAAATAGATATGACTTGCAAAAAATCAAAACTGCTTCCAAACAACCCTTAACAGATACCACACACTTCTTAAAGGGGCTCAGGAAACCCTAAATATTTTTGAGCTATTTATTTTAAAATATTATTTGTGTGTGTGTATATATCTGCATATACAAGTG
>NW_008676553.1:0-12745 GCF_000695815.1 Acanthisitta chloris | reverse complement strand
ATTCAGGTAACGCGGGGCCGGGGCAGAGCCGTGCGGGGCTGCAGAGCCCGGGACGCCCGGGCAGCTCCACCGCGGAGCGGGGGAAGGCAGCAGCCTGCGGGTCGCGAGGAGCACGGCAATGCTCTGGTGCCCGTGTGATGTTTAGCCTTGTCTCTGTGCGTGTGTCCGGAGACCAAGAAGAGATTTGCTTCATCGTTTCTTCCGTTGTTGTTTTACTTACTTTACCTCGCTGTCCAGACAACAGGAGTTTGAAAGAAATACCGAGAGCGTGGTGCCGCTCTTCTCCATAACGTATTTCTTGACGATAACCTTTGCAATTGTCTCTTGCCTAAGGTAAAATGTCTTCTAAGCTACGGCTCAATGATCAGTGACCTCCTCGCCTCTTTACCTGCCTCAGTTGGCTTCTGCTTTTGTTGAGTGATGGCATTCTTGAAGCTGCAGACTTCCCGTGACATTTAACAATAGTCAAAATGTATTTCTTTGCTCTTTCTCATCTACCTATGCGTATTTCCCAGCTGCTTAGATGGCTACATGATAAGTACCAGATGAATACCTCAACAAGTGCTCGGTGCTTAGTTAACGTTCAGGTGGCTTCATGGATTACTGCAAGTCTGGGCACAGCTTTAGCTGTCCTGCTTGCAAGTAGAGTCAGAGTTTTACTTGCTGTCCACAGAGAACTTAGCCCTGCCCGTTCTTTGTGCTGATGGAAGGTGAACCATTGTACATCCGACAACCATACAGCACTGTTTGTGTGCTGTACTTGAGGAAAAGAGTTCTACTTGCAGTGTGGGCTGCCTGGTTTAGCTCTTGCATCATGCCCATTAGAGCATTTCTTGGGCATTCTTTGAGCCAGTGTGGGCCTCCATCCTGACAAGAGGCTGGTAGCCAATCTGGCTGCTGGGAAAGCTTCTGTACATAGCACTTACTGCCTAGCAGGTGCTTCCCTTTTACACTGACATGCTATTCCAAGAACCTGTGCAAAAGCTAAGAACTTCTAAAAAGCCATCACTTTTGGGGGTCACCCACTGGTAGCCTCACTGGCAGAGTTTACATATCTTCATTTTGCCATCTTCTCAGACAGGGTTTCATTGGTGTCTCTCTGTGCACTTGTCATGCCAAACACCTTGGTAAGATACTTGACATGTAACTAAGATATTCCTTGAAATATTTTCAGGCTGAGCTGCATAAGAAATAATGTCTGGCTTGCAAGCTGTGGAGTGGTTTCTGCTGGCTTAGCTGTATTAAGCAGCTTTGGATTGATGCTCTTCTGTGGAGTGCCATTTGTGGTCACTGTAACAAATGCTCCGTTCCTGATTCTGGGTAAGTAGGAAAAGTGAGTTGGTTCAGATACAAAGACTAAAGCAAAGTTAAACCAACCAAATGGTGTCAGTCTTTTATGATGTGTGTCAGATCATACACAGTTCTGTGTTGCAGTAGAGGAGGAGATACCCAGAGCCTCCTCTGTGCTCCTACAGTCAGGTGAGTCCCTCAGCTCAGCTCAGCATGCTCACACTGGGACTGGAGCCGGATTCTAGTGCAAGGGCAGCTTTTCCCAGAAAACAATGCTTGCTGTAGTTCCACTGCTATGGTGTGAAAACTGTAAATGAGAGAGAAGTAAGGTTAGCACTTCCAGCATTGTTCTGGTGTCCCTGGTAATGTAGCCACGATGATTACTCCTCTATATAATGGCTATGTACTAACCAGTCTCATTCAGCTACACAACTGAAGGGATACACTGTTTGTGCAAGCAGCTCCCCCAAAAACCCAAGGAAGTTGGTGTCATTGCATCACTGTTGCACACACTGCTTTACAGTCAGGGCTGAACTTTCCAAATACTGTTAGATAATGTTGAGGAAAGATACTGTTAGATAACGTCTAATGCAAATGTTCCTTAGGGCGCACATCGTTTCATTGTTTCCTGCATAATTCCAATGCATTTTGTATTTGCTTTTGTTTGCTCATCATTTGCAGCAGCTTTGAATATCAGAAAGACTTTTCTGTATACCTGAGAAAAGGCTAAAGCCACTCTTCAGATCTTCAGGAACAACACGCATTTTGTCTTCCTTGCAGTAAAGCAAATTCTCAGTACATCACATGATTTTCTTTGAAATCTGCCTGCTTTGTGGAAGCAGCCTGGCTTGCTGCATGTGCTGCTTAATTCATCTTTGTATGTCTACTGGCAATTGCCTGCTCAAGCAGCAGGTAGTGATTTCACCTGTTCTTCTATGCTGGGCTAAATGGTCTATGCTCGGCTAAATGGTCTATGCTCACTCCTCTGTTCATGCAGTCTTGCTTTCCCTTTTCTTATGGTTAATAGTCAGGGAATAGAAGAGCCCTTGACAACACTGGCAAAATACTGAAAGGTCTGTGATTAAAATCTTGAGAGTTAGCAGAGCTCTTCCTTTTTTGAACTTCGGCTCACTTATGCTCATGTCAGCAAAAACCCAAGCCCAGAATCCAGTCTTCCTTTCAGGGTTTCCCAGAACTCTGGTGGGTAATGTTTGTGAGTGCATCAGTATAAATGTGATGATAAATGAATAATAAATCATGAATAAGTGCTGAAAGATAAACTGGGGAGAAATGGAGAGCAGAGAGCATAAGAAAGTGAGGCACTGGGAAACCAGGATCACTGTACTCCCATGTGATAGCAACTGCTCTGCCTGTCTGCTTAAGGCAGAGCAAGAAATTGTTGATCTAAGTTGCTGCAGTGATGAGGAAAAGATTCCAGCGATTGTGGGAGATGCTTCCAGTGAAAGGGAGAGTTAAGCACCAGAATACATGATGCTTTGAAATTTGTGTCATCTACATCAATGGATACACGAATAGCAGACAGGAGACACTTATCATATATGGAGTAGGTGTGCTCAGTCTTTCAGCAGAGTAAGGTGAGGGATCAGCAACGCTTCGGCTCACCAGGAGTTGCTGGAAGGTAATACATTCAGCTGCACACAAAGGATCTGCTTTTTAGATTCTCTGGTAACTCGCGTCAGTACTAAAGCAATGAAGTTTTCAGAATTTTATGCAGAGACATCAATGTCGTTTTGTTGGGTGCTAGTGGAAGCTTCCATTTGCAATGCAGAGTTAACTTTTTCTCCTCTTGCAGGAGTTGGTGTTGATGACATGTTCATCATGATCGCTTCCTGGGAACAAATCTCAAGGAAAAAAGAGAAATCCAACGTTCAGTCTCTGTTGGCTGAGACTTATGCGGAGGCAGCACTTTCTGTGACCATCACCACTCTCACAGATGTTTTGGCCTTCTTCATTGGCACCTGGACTGCTTTTCCATCTGTGAGATCTTTTTGCCTCTATACGGGCACTGCTTTTGTCTTCTGCTATGTATATACCATGACCTTCTTTGGGGCAGTTCTTGTATTAAATCACAAAAGGGAGCAAGGAAACCGACACTGGCTAACTTGTACGCGTGTGAGAGTAGGTGAAGATCAGGCTGAGAACTCCTGCTTGTACAACGTTTGCTGTATCGGCAGCTGTTCTGGGCAGTCATCTCAACCAGCAGATGAACATCCAATGAGCATATTCTTTAAAAAGTATTATGGCCCTTTCTTGACAAATACCTGGGTTAAGCTACTCGTGGTGTTGCTCTATGGAGCATACTTGGGTGGGAGTGTTTATGGATGTACTCAGATCAGGGAAGGCATTGATCTTCGAAATCTGGCAAATGATGACTCTTATGTTGTTCCATACTATGATGATGATGAGAAATACTTCTCAGAATATGGACCCAGGGTCATGGTTGTCATTACTGAAAGTGTAGATTACTGGAATAAGACAGTTCGTCGTGACATTGAGAGCTGTGCAGAGAATTTAGAGAATATTTCCTATGTAGATGAGAACTACTCAGAGTCATGGCTGAGAGCATACACACAACTTGCCGAAAATGTTCCAATAAATATAGACAGTAAGACTGACTTCTTCAGTAACTTGTCTGCACTGTTCAGCATGGCTCCCAGTTTTGAGTGGGACATAAACAAGACTCAGGATGAAATAGAAGCTTCACGTTTCTTCATCCAGACGGTGAACGTGACCTCAGCCGTTGATGAGAAGAATCTCCTCAATCAGTTGAGAGAGAGAGCCAAGCAGTGCAGTATTCCACTGATGGTGTATCACCCAGCATTCATCTACTACGACCAGTACCTGGTAATAGTGCAGAACACGGTCCAGAACGTTGCCGTTGCTGCTGGGGCGATGCTCGTTGTCTCCCTTCTGCTCATTCCCAACCCGTTATGTTGCTTGTGGGTGACTTTTGCTATAGCTTCTGTTATAGTGGGTGTTGCTGGTTTCATGGCATTTTGGAATGTCAATCTTGATTCCATATCCATGATCAACCTGGTCATTTGTATAGGGTTTTCAGTGGATTTTTCTGCTCATATTTCCTATGCCTTTGTTACGAGTGGAGAGTCATCAGCCAATAAAAGGGCAGTCAAAGCTCTCTCCGTGCTAGGTTACCCAGTATTACAAGGTGCATTTTCTACTATATTAGGAGTAGTTGTCCTGGCTGCAGCAAAAGCCTACATCTTTAGGACCTTTTTCAAGATCATGTTCCTTGTCATTTTGTTTGGATCTCTTCATGGTCTTGTTTTTATTCCAGTGTTTTTAACATTTTTTGGAAACCTTGGTGGATCACCTCACAATACCAAATCTAAAAAGCTAGAGCTTAGCTTGAGAAATTATAAAGATTCTTCGTGACTAAGGTAAATGTAATATATTTGATATATATTATACGTTGATTAAAATACAGTGACTTTCAGGGAACATAAGAAATGAAGAAAATGAAGGACAGAAAAATTAATACAACAGGGAAGCAAAGGCTTCAGAAATGCCAGGCAAGAAAAACGACAAAATACATGAAAACTTGCAGATTCAGATTGCATTTGCATTTCTCGGGGTTTTTTGTGTGCTTGACTCGACATCTTAATGTTGTTAAATATTTTTTGTGTTTACTGAATGTATTAAAGTTATTATAAACACTGACTATAGCATCAGCTTAACGAGCTACGTTACAGGTTTGTCAGGCAGTGTCCACAGCAGGGAAGAGTAACTCCCACTGGCTTGCACTCCTGCTTGTTTACCTTGATGCGGTAACTCAGCCCAACACTGAGCTGAAAAACAATTTTTCCCCAAAAAGCAAGTCATTCAGAAATCGATGATTAACTTCTAGGACAAAGTGGAAATACTGATACTAATTTTTGGAGCTGTCAATCAGAGTCTACAGGCAAGAACATGGGCAACTTTCTGTCTAAAACCTGTTATTAACCAAGTTCCTCCAAAAAAGGAAGTTAAAAATCAAATCCC
The DNA here is from genome assembly GCF_000695815.1 of Acanthisitta chloris. Lineage (NCBI taxonomy): Eukaryota > Metazoa > Chordata > Aves > Passeriformes > Acanthisittidae > Acanthisitta > Acanthisitta chloris. The sequence goes on along the minus strand of NW_008676553.1, from coordinate 7,435 downwards.
AAAACCTCATCAAAATCTTTGGATTCTTAGCACACTTTCTCTGATTGGAAAAAAAAAGTGTGTCAGAGACCACATGGAGTTCACCTGAAACTTTGCTGTGAATATATGAATACTACTTTGTGTTAGTTGCTCAGATTTAGAGAGATGCTGGTGAGATTGGATATTAGGAAAAGTGTCTTCACTGAAAGGTGGTCGAGCATCGGAACAGGCTGCCCAAGGAAGTAGCAGAGTCGCCATCCCTGGAAATGTTGAAAAAAATATGAGGATGTGGCACTGAGGGACACAGTTTGGTGGTGTACATGGTGATGCTGAGTTAATGGTTGGACTTGATGATCCTGGAGGTCTTTTCCAACCTTAATAACTCTGTGGTCTCAAAAGTAATGACTACACTCAACATTCATCATTAAGAAACATCATAGATCACTTTGTAAAGCAAAATAAAATTAAGCACAAAGCTGTTTTTGTAGAGTACTTAACGTGCATAAAACTGTAAGTGCATTTCAGCTGATGCGTCTTTCAATGTCTGCTTTTATCCCTAGCTCCTAGAGAGTTTTGGAGATTGATTTGGCTTTTTTGCTTTATGGAGATTGAAACAAATAAAACCACCAATCACCCTACCACATGCCTCCTGTACCTATGACAGCCTGAGAATTCTTATATTCTTAGCAAAAGGTATTCTGAACTTTCATCCAAATTTCTATAGCCAAAGAATGTTAGGTTTCCTTCTCATTCCAGTTTTTCTGTGGAGTCTTTCTACTTGGAAAGATACTCAAACCAAATTTGGGTGAGCTGTTTCAGCACTAAGGCAGCTGAACATTCTACTGTGAAAGTAGCTCTGTAATAATGGGCAAATGTTTATTAAAAAACATTGGTCTTGCAATGCTCCAGAGTTCAAGAGCAAGTTTTGTCCTAGAAGGAGAAACAGTTCCTGAAACTGTAGTCAAAGACTGAAAACTCATATTAATTTTATAAGAAATCTGTTTCTGAGTTCAAAGTCAAAATCTAGTGCTACTACAGCCCATATGGCACATCACTGAATCTCAGAATTACAGCCAGCAGCATTAGATTTCCAGGACAGGGCACTAACCACAAAGCTAGAGTTAAGAAAACAAGAAATCCCCAACCCCATGGACCAGAATCACCCCTTCTCCCATTAAATGTTTTATTGTCCATGTTAGTGCTTTTAATATCGTAAATGATGCAGCCATTTCTGTGTGACAAAGCTGTGCAAGGAGCAGATGATGCACTCATGTTGGCCAATACCAGAGGAAGGTCTCATAATGTACAATAGAATGGGAATTATGCTCTTAGGATAAAGAGAACAGAAATCTATTTCTGAGGGCAACAATGAGGGGCTTATTTGAAGTGAGTAGACTCAACCTTTTGTCCTGTTTTTTGATGTTTTTGAGAAAAATGGCTCACATTACTTCTAGTAAAGGTTTCCAAGCAGATCAAGAGAGCAGAACAGTTTAATTGGTCTAATTTCACAGTTTGTGGGATCAAGATTTAGAAAACTGCTCTGATATTTCAGCTGACTCAGGTCATCACAGAGTAGGAAGCAGCCAGAAAGAGGAGACCTCATCTTTCACTGGAAGTTTGCATTTTGTTTGTATTAAGCTTGATGGCAGAATTCAGGCATGCCAGCCTCAGGGATGGAGAAAATTCAGAATCATGGCAAGTCTGAATTTCTTATTTGATGTGCCACCATGCTTGTGAGCAGTGTAGGGTTTTTTAAAAAGCAAACAGTCCATCTAAGCTCCCAGCTGTGCCTGTTTTCAACAGCAGGAGGCTGTGTACTCAAAGGGAATTGTTATTCTCACCCTCTGAGTGAAGCCTTTGTGGTTGTGGTGGGTTGACTCTGGCTGGACACCAGGTGCCCACCAAAGCTGCTCTATCATGCCTCAGCTAGGCATGGGACAAAAAAGCTCACTGGAGAGATCGCTCACCACTTACTGTCACAGACAAACCAGACTTGACTTGGGGAAATTAGTTTATTGCCAATTAAATATAAATAAAATAAAACCAATTCCTAAAAACACCTTTTCCTCACCCTCCCTTCTTCCTGATTTCAACTTCACTTTCACTTTTATTTACCTCCTCCCCCCCAAGCACACGGGGTGGGGGGACAGAGAATGGGGGCTGCAGTCAGTTCATCACATCTCTGCTGTTCCTTCCCCCTCAGGGGGAGAACTCCTGACACTCTGCTCCAGGATGGGGTCTCTCCCACAGGAGACAGCTCTCCACGACATTCTCCAATATGGGTCCTTCCCATGGGCTGTAGGTCTTCAGGAACTGCTCTAGCATAGGCCCCTTCCACAGGCTGCAGTCCTTCAGGAACAGACTGCTCCAGTGTGAGTCCCCCATAGGGTCACAAGTCCTGCCAGCAGGTCCTGCCAGGAGCTGCTCTAGTGCACAGCTTCCTTGGAGCATCCACCTGGCTCTGGTGTGAGGCCCTTCACAGGCTGCAGCTGGGTATCTGCTCCAGGGACCTCCATGGGCCACAGAGGCACAGCACAGCCTGCCTGACCATGGTCTACAATGCAGGCTGCAGGGGAAGCTCAGCTCTGGCACCTGGAGCACCATTTCCCCCTCCTTCTCCGACCTTGTTCTCTGCAGAGCTGGGTTTTTTTTCCACTTACTCACACTACTCCTCTGGCTACAACTGCTCTTGCACAGTAACTTCTTCCCCTTCTTAAGTGTTGCCCCAGAGGCACCACCACCATGGTCAAACATGATGCCTAAACAGGTAAGTTTCTTTGAAACCCCACAAATACCACATGCACACAACCAACTGGGAATTTACAGTAAACTCTTCAGTAACACCTCTGCTGTTAAGTTGGCCAGAAAGCAAAGAAACAAGACTAGCCATGAAGTGTAAACAGTAACAATCTTTCATGACTCAATGAGCTATCACTTTTTTTTGAGACGATCCTACTTCTATGCATATAGTAAGAAGGTTTTGAATGAGAGAAGTAAGTTGGACTTCAAGGACTTACCTCCCAAATCAGATCCACCGAATATAGATTTTAGTGACTTCAAACACGGAAAGATTTTTGCTTTTGTTTCTAAATGCAGATTCACATCATTGAGCTGGAAATGTTCCCTTTCAAGTCCCAATACTGAAGCAGCAATTGAATAAAAGGTCTAAATTTCTAGGGGGAACATTCCCTAGAAATCTCATTAGAAAGAATGCAATTTTGCTATAATTCTTAAATTTATTTACAACTTTAAATGTTCTATACACCTCAATTTACATAAGAGGGAACTTGGTATTACATTTTATAGCAATTTACAGTGAATAAAAAGAAAACCAATATGCATAATTAAAATTAACCTTTATTATTCCAAAAACAGATGCTAAATATGCAGTATATTTCTGTTTCTGTTGGCATATTCCTAAAATACATGTACAACTGTAACTAGTCAGCCTAGGCATTTCCTATACTGTTTCATAACATTTGGAAGTTCCCCCACACTGACTGGGACATCACTATAGTAAGCTGACAAAAATAGGCAAAAAGAAAGTTAATCTGGTTTTGAAAGGGAAATGGAAAAAAAAAAAAAAAGCATGTGCTCTTACTAAAAAAAAAAAAAAAAAACCTAGGTTATAATCAAGCATTACACTCAGAAAATTCTAAAATACTACCTTACTTCTAGTTTTAGGTGTAGCTACCAGTTTCCATTTGCATTTATTGGCACCAGCCCAACTATTTTAATGTCAAAGTATGGTAACCTTCAAGATTAATATGCTAATACAGGCTCTCTCTGCAACAGAAGCTTATAGTCCCACAAGGCTGTAATTAATTGTGCAGAAAGATTATAATCAAAATGTGTTTTTCCTAAATACCAGTTCCATGAGATCAGATAAATACTGGCCTATAATTGCTAGCCATCACTTCACTTGATTGGAAACTGCTCTTGTTTTCAAAACCTTTTTCTCATTTTCTTAGAATTTCCAGAGGTTTCTGTAAGGGTTGAAAGAAAAGGTTTTATTTTCCTACTTCTACCATAGAACAGAAGTGGGAATGTTATTTGAAGCAACACATGCTTCAAACATTTTCTGAACTACTCTTTAGTGAGCAATATCACCCTCTTTGAAGAAATTATCTGTTGGATCATCGAACGCCCATACATAGTATTAGTAGAAACAAGTTCTGCAGAATGCCCAGCAGTGTAAAAGCACTGTCATCAAAGCACTGCCATCCACCTACTGCAGGAATAAAAATTTTTAACATCTTGTCAGCAGCACATCAGAGATCATAGGTATTTTGCTTGTCCCTGCCATGGTTCTGCCCAAAACATGGTCCGAAGAGCCTTAGACATGTTTAGTCTGTTGGTTTTGCATTCAAATTTCTCTCCCAGCCATACACGTGTGTATTTTAACCCCAGGAGTACTGGAAACACAACCACTGCTTTTGTCTAACATGGAGCTCCCACAATGTAGCTGCTTCATTCTTAAAAATGCTTTGTTACACTTCTAAATAAGAAGTCTTTAATGGTGGTCTCTAACCTCAGAGTACGAGCGATAGTTACACTACATACTACTGCTTCACATCTCAATCTCTCACACTCCATAAAACATTCCACAGCAGATACTGTGGGGTACCCACCTCCAACCCACATGTAGCAGCACGACCCAGGAAGCTGTGCAGAAACACATCAGTGCATCTGCATGTCCTTCTTCTCAGCTTCAACACATCTGCTTGAACCAAAATGCTGAATTCAACCCTGAGATTTATCCTTCTGAATAAATTTCTTGTGCGAAGAGTATAGGGAGCAAAGGATGAGGAACTTACTTTATTTTGTGTCTTATTCTGATGAGACACAACAAACAGATGAGTAACAGAAGCTCACAGGAGACAGATTAATTTTAAGTGACACTAATGCCATACACACATCAGGAAGGGAAAAAAAGGCTACGCTGAGTAAGACTACTGCATTGCTAGATGTACATTCTTCAAATTATCAGTTACATATCCCAGAAGTTATCATCTTACTTCTAGTTTTTTCCCCTCTAGAACAATCTGGATTTCTTTGGCATCCAAAGTCTCATACTTCAATAAAGCTTCTGCTAAATTCTTGTGTTCTTTTGCATGAGTCTTCAGGATGTTCTTGGCTCGCTCATATGACTCCTAACATTAAAAACAGATAAAAGGAGATTTTAACACTTTAGAACAACAGCAAGATTCCACTTTATACAGCATGAAACAAACATTTAAAGTTGTGCCTAATATTTCATAGCATGCACAGCTCCCAACTGACAAAGCTTTAAAACCTAGCTGCCACAGTTAACAAAAAACAACCACTTTCTGCCACCTTTGCTTTTTGCACAAGCAGGACTAAAAATAAAGTCCTGATACAAACCTTAGTATTTTTACATATGACTTTGAAAAGACTTACTAGATTCAGATGTGTCCTGATACTTGTAAGAATTTGTTTGCATCATGAACAGTGCTGCAGCATTCAAAGAACATCCCTCAAAGACTAGCATTTTTAAAAGCTTATAAAAGTTGAAGTATTACGTACTTTCAGAAGGCTGAAAGCTACCAGCTAGTGAAAGTAACCAGCTGCTCCAAGTAGATGTACACTGCAAGCATTACCAGCTTCAACTTCTAGTTCTACATTGCTATTTCTCTCATGACTAAGTCAGTTCAAAACCAACTACAGCAAAAAAGTGTCAATCGTTTAAATATTACAATATAAATAATTTTCCTGCCTGTACCAAACTAATTCAAATTACCAGAAAAGTGATCTGGAAGTTCAGTGATTATCAAATGCTGTACATTTCCCTAAGCACCTGACACTGATCCCTGTGAGGAACAAGATACTCAAGACAACAATCTGATCCAATACAACCATTCCTGTGATTCCATACAAATTATTTATCCTGAAAGTAACATAAAATATTCACATCTATTCTAAAACAATTTATACACATACCTTTTTCCTATAAATTGAATAGGCAAAATACAAATCCTGGCCAAATGGCAGAGGTAGTGTTAAAGAGTATATTAAAACCCAACACTACCAACTTGATTCACACTATTTGTGCATGACCATCACCTAAAGGTTTTTATATGCAGAGATTCGAAGTTGCAGCTACATTACATACTTGGGAATACTTTCATTCACCTGTGTATTTTCACCAGTATACATTAGTAAAATGAATAATCAAGCAAGCAGGTGTTCAACTCATCTCAAAATAAATATATCAGAGTGGAGGGGGAGAGACTCTTACCCGCAGAAGTGTTCTTACTTCCTGTTCAATTGCAGACTGAGTTTCAGGACTAACTTTCCCTGTATCAGTGTAGGTCATAACACCAAGCTAAACAACAAAAACAACATTTATTTGCCACTGTTGCAATACATATAAAACACTGTATGAGCTTCTACATGCACACAAATAAAACCAGGAGTCAAATGCTCGCTGAAGTGCTTTTAGCAGAAGCAAAACAAGAAGCCTGTTGATAACTATGTAGATGCTGCAGAATTCTATTTCACTGGCTCACAGTACAGATCCTGAGTAAGCGTTTTCTTACTTAGAAACCAAAACAAAATCCCCATACTACTAACACTTGATGGGCAATAAACATGACTAAAGAAGCTTCTAAAAAATGTTTTGAAAACCCAATGTTGCCTGCCCTCCTCCCAAACCCAAGATTATCCTCAATTCCAAAATGTTTGGCTCTACAATAAGTATTTTCTGAAGACATTAGCAGCTTTCAAGGTAATTTTTAACCTGTCAAATACAAAGACCTTATAGCTGAGCTCTATAGCCAGCCAGGTCATAAGGCTTAGGTTTTTTGTCAAAACTACTTGGTCTCAGTGATCACTGACAGCCAAATAGGCTTTAGTTACAGAACAGAACACTTCTTTGTTCCATATAAATGTTAAAGGATTGATGACACTACCTTCTCACTCATTCCAAATCTAGTCACCATCAGCTTTGCAATTCTAGTAGCGTTGTCAAAATCACTGGAAGCACCTAGAAAGTAAACAGATCAAACATCAAAAAAGTAAACCAAGTCAAACATGCCAGTCCACAGCCTTGATCAAAACCTTTTACCTACTGATCAGCTGACCTGTTGTGATGTGATCACTTCCAAATATGAGCTCTTCTGCTACTCTTCCTCCCATACAGACATCCATCTGTGCAAGCAACTGGGATCTCGTTTCACTCCATCTGTCATTTTCTGGGAGCAGAGATACCTGTAAGATACAGAACGGTGGTCAGATAACAACAACAAAAATAAATAAATAAATAAATACTGAAATAACCTCAAAAATATTCTTGTTTATATCCAAAGCAGATATAAAGGCTTTTATGCAACAATTTCAACGCTCTGGGCCTCCCTCTAGTCTAGGCACACTCAACAGGTTTGCCTGGAGGTGCTCAATCTAACGATAGCACAAAGTGCCATGAGGAGAGGCTGAG
>NW_008676552.1:120590-137061 GCF_000695815.1 Acanthisitta chloris | reverse complement strand
CCAGTTTTCAAGCTCAGTAACAGGAGCAGAACTGGGCAGAGTATCTCTCTGGCAGTAGCGTTGTTTTCTGCCAGTGTGCTTGTGAAAAAAAAGAGATTTTCCTAATAGACATACACTCTGTAGCACAGCACCGAGATAAAACATTTGAAGTGATTGCCACATCTCTGATCAATTATGTAGCCCTGTGCTGAATGTATGTTTTACACTTCATAGTGACCAGGAAAGCATTAATTTATAAAACTTCAGAATAGCTTCAGTAACAGCACTGTGCATTTATCTTGTTAAATCTCTGCCAAAACATGTGCTCCTGATTACAGAGAATTTGATTCACTGTTGAAATTGTGGAAGAGGATATTTACCAGGCTCCCAGTATGTACTGAGCAGACAAGGACTGGGAGTGCAATTAGGATAAATGACTGAGCTCATTGCTGAGAGTCCTCTTATTCGTAATAAACATTATTTTTACTGCTTTATCATTTATTTCTCCAATGGCTGAAAATGAAAATGTATCTGTAACTCTTTGTATCAGCCAGATGAGAAATTGCTTGTGGTATATCAGTGTAAAAGAAAGCAGCAATATTGCAGAATGTTGATGTTAGTGAGGTCATTACCAACACCTTTTGGAGTTCAGATTCCTTTGAGAGTACTGGAGTGACCATAATTTGAGATGTAAAAACTGACATGTCACTTGACAGAGAGAGTAGGGCAGTGTACTAGTGGTTGCTTGCTATGTCAGAATTATTGTTGATTTACTTCAGAGTTGTTGTATTTGTCCCTTTTTGTCATAAATAGGTATTTACTATCAGAAAATAAACTACTGTGTACATATCACTTGCCTCAGAAATGGCCAAAAGAGGGTGAAAATAATTGCAGAACACCTCAGGTAGTTTGGAAAATGATGAACTTATCAGTTCCACAGTATCTGTCATCTGTTTTCATGAACTTGGAAATGCTTCTCAAGAATATAAGAGGAGAAATAAATGTAGCTTGCTGTGCCTCTTCGAAGTCAATGCCAAATTTGCACTTGTGCTTCTTAAGCCAGGAAAAGAAATTAGTGATGTGTTTCTCTGCATATCAGGAGGGCCTAACTTGGACAGACTGAGAGTAGACTCTTGCATGAGTTTTGCTATAGTTCTTGCTTTTTAAAATTTCATTTTAGTTTTTTAATTGAATGCAGATTGGTCATGCTGTTTTGAAGGGCATTTTAAAGCATTTCTTTTTGTGTCAGATTGGGTCTCTTTCAGATGTCATGTTTCAAATCAGTACATCTTTCATCCTTAAAAAAACCTAGATGTTGTTCTTCAGTGAAAATAGAAGGAAAAGTTTCCAGCTCCAGCATACTTGTCTCATAGTTTCAACCATAAAATAGTTTCCTTAATTTCTGGTAAGGATTAAGGATTCTGGACAAGCTCAGGAATAAGACTGTGGGCTCTGAAAGCAAGCAACATTTGATAATGAATCCCATTAGATGTGGAAATTGCAATCAGACCTCTGTATTTGTAGAGTTACACTGCACTCTTGTAGTAATGTTTAACTGGCAGAATTAACTGGTTATGAATCTTAAGGATTTATAAACCAGTTCTAGGAACGTAGCCAAATTTTATGCTCCATTTGAATGACTGAGTTCAAGGGGACAGTTGTGAGCAGCAGATAATTCAGTGCTCACAGTTCAGCAGTATCTAGGACTGTCTTAAAAATTAACAGAGCCATAGACCTGTTGTGCTGGTTTGGGCTGAAGTAGAGTTGACTTTCTTCCCAGTTGCTAGTATGGGGCTGTGTTCAGGCTTTGTGCTCTCCTGGGGATGGTTGAACACCTCCTGCCCATGGGAAGCAGTGAATAAATCCTTGTTTTGCTTTGCTTGTGTGTGCAGCTTTTGCTTTCCCTATTAAACTGTCTTTATCTCAACCCATGAGCTTTCTAGCTTTTAGCCTTCTGATTCTCTCCCCCATCCTGTTGGTGGGGCAGTGTGTGAGTGGCTGTGTGGCTCTTGGTTGCTGTCTGGGGTTAAACCACAACACCTGCATCATTCAACTGTGGGTGTTACAACAATTAGAGGATGTATAAATTTTAGGGAAACAGCTATTTACAATTGGATGTGCACTTATGTGCAGTTATTAAGTTCAATAAAAAATATTTTCTCACTTGTTTTCTTGGAGTATAAAATACTAACAGAAAAACGCACATTTAAAAATCACTCTTCACCATGGAGCTGTTATGAGTTACTTGCATTCTGGATTATTCCTTGTGGAGAATTAGCAGTTTGTCTCTTTGAAATGAAATACCAGTAGCAGACCTTATTGAACAAATAAAGAGTACATCTCCACTTGCAGTGCCACAGGAATTTAAAGGTGAAATAGCTGAAAACTGATGGATAAATAGCTGCTGGCTTGCACACCAGAAGATTTTAATGTAGCTAATCTGACATAATTTTTGAAAGGCTTTAGAGAGGGCTAAAACCCAGCCTGTTTACAAATCATTAGGAAGGGATAGAAAAATAGAATACTCTGTTATGTATATACTCTCTGTGTATAATTTCTGGTTTGTCTATGTGCAGCTGTAGTCCTCTCCAAAGGCACACATCAGGACTGGAGAGAATATGGGTGAAAAATGAAGCTTTTTCATTGGAGGAGTGTATTATAAATTCTGAGCCTGCATGAAAGAAACTGAGAGGAGAATACAATGGTAGTCCTTCAAATCATGAAGGAAATGGAGAGATTCTTGCCTGCTTCAAAATGCGAATTGGAGCATCTATTGAAACCACTGGCTTGCAGTTAAAAACAAGTGCATCACAGTGGTTTTCTCCACAATGTATAATTGGGGTGAATGGGTCTAGAATATAATGGAGCTAATTAAATTGAAGAAAAATCAATCCAAACACAAAGATGTGACTGTTTTCTTAGGAAACCCTGGGTAGCAGTATTTGGGGAGATATGCACATTTTCTGGATAAATAGCACTATACCTTTTGTTCATATTTTGAAGTGTACTGAATAAAATACATTTTGTAATTCACCAACAAATTCTCTGAACTGTTGAAATCAGTGTGCCTTGCTGTAAGTGTATGGTGCAAGAAACTCAGAGGCCTTGGTGTAACTACACCTGAGTTGTCTTTGTAATGTTATGCTAATAATCACTAATTTAGTCCTAAAATGGACATATTGATTATGAAATATTTTTCCTTCCACTAGTGCTTATCTTCTATGCATGGCAGGCTCATTATAAATGTTTTCAGAGCACATCCTCTCTCTTTATACTTGCTCAAATTTGTTTTGCTTCAGGTTTAGATCTTGTGTTCTGTCTTGCCATTCATTAGTGCTGACAGATTACTAGTACAATTAATTTTGCACCTGAGTAGAAAAATTAATTAGATGGCCAGTTGATGTCCTTATTATGAATCAGCAAGTCATAAGGATTATTTAGACATTACTGGATGATATTGTCATGGCTGTGACAGGAGCTCAGACTAGATTGTCATAATCAGATCTTCTAGCAACAACATGAGAACAACTGTAGCTATCCAAAAGAAGGTTCAGAGGTTTGTTCTCTTACAATGTTTGTGATGACTATTACTGAGTGATAAACTGATTAGTTACAATCATTAGAGGACCTATCCACATATGGAGAAATTAATACATTTTGTACAAATTTAATTAAGGAAGCCTAGTCCTTTAGACAGTTTAAATACTTGGTGTAAAACCAGGGTCATGCTGGCAAAAGTCTTCTCTTCTGGGCAAACTGTCTTGTTATCTAGTTGATTTTTATGGCTGCTATTTATGATCTACACAGTTTGATGCCCATTTTTTTTTGTGTTGCACATGTTGCTCAGTCAGCCTGCCATTAGAAAATGTTTTCTTCTCTAGTATATTCAGGGAATAAAGGCAGAATCCAGATCAGAATCAAAATTTTGTGTTTACGTTTTACCTCTAGGTGGTGATAGTTAGATGCAGTTTCTTTAGTGTCTGTGAAGCAAGTTGATTTTTGCAATAATGTTATTATGTCATATTTCTCAACTGTGGAGTGTCTTGTTATTTTCTGTATACATATGGATTCCACTTCCCTGTGAAGTGTACAGCAAATGCCATTAGTCATGCCTTTTGTTGCTATAATTACCAATTCCTGACACTTAAGATAATGAAACTGAGATTTTATGATTCTTAAAGTGATATCAATATTTAAATGGCTTCTTCAAATCTGCCCTGTCTGCAGAGTGGTGAACACTGTAGATTATAAACCAAATGAAATTAAAGATTAGCATGCTAATCAGACAAGATTATTACCATTTGCATATGAATAGGACCTCCCTAAGATTTTAATCAATAAACATTTCTTACACCTTTTTTTATTCTATTACTATCTTCAGTCTTACTGTTTAACACTGACTGACATATTTGCTCAGATTTCTTTCTATATATATGACTTTAAATGATGTTTAAAAAAATGATGTTTTCCTCTCCACTTCCTCTCTGAAGGAAGAGCAGTTATACCTTCATCTAGAATCACCCTAAGATTTTAATCAATAAACATTTCTTACACCTTTTTTTATTCTATTACTATCTTCAGTCTTACTGTTTAACACTGACTGACATATTTGCTCAGATTTCTTTCTATATATATGACTTTAAATGATGTTTAAAAAAATGATGTTTTCCTCTCCACTTCCTCTCTGAAGGAAGAGCAGTTATACCTTCATCTAGAATCAGTTGGAATTATGATTCTTAAAGTGATATCAATATTTAAATGGCTTCTTCAAATCTGCCCTGTCTGCAGAGTGGTGAACACTGTAGATTATAAACCAAATGAAATTAAAGATTAGCATGCTAATCAGACAAGATTATTACCATTTGCATATGAATAGGACCTCCCTAAGATTTTAATCAATAAACATTTCTTACACCTTTTTTTATTCTATTACTATCTTCAGTCTTACTGTTTAACACTGACTGACATATTTGCTCAGATTTCTTTCTATATATATGACTTTAAATGATGTTTAAAAAAATGATGTTTTCCTCTCCACTTCCTCTCTGAAGGAAGAGCAGTTATACCTTCATCTAGAATCATTCAGGTTGGAAAACACCTTTAAGATCATTGAGTCCAACCATTCCACCATCTCTGCCAAGTCCACCACTAAATCATGTCCCCAAGTGCCATATCTACATGTCTTTTAAGTCCCTCCAGAGATGGTGACTCCACCACTTCCTGGACAGCCCCTGCCAAGGTTTGAAACCCTTTTTGGTGAAGCAGTTTTTCCTGATATCCAATCTGAACCTCCCCTGGGTGCAACCTGAGGCCATTTCTTCTAGTTCTGTCCTTCTCGAGACATGATGCAGCATCTCAATGTGCTTCTTGCAGTGGAGAGGGAAGAATTTTCACAGAAGCACAACATAAAAGAGATGGAATAGAACAGTATCTGATACTAAAAAATGTTTGAGGGAGAGGATGCCCAGCAAATTCTTTGGGTGAGGTATGAAATGGTGAAAGTGCAATCCAGGATCTGCCAGCTGGGACTGTTGACCTTTACTTTATACACAAGCCAGCATAGCCTTAGTACTTCATCAAAGGTAGAAGTCTTAACAATGCAAGACAATTTACTGGCAGTTAATAAGTGAAAGGTAGGCAACAAATTGCAAAAATTAAACCCAAAGTTTAGTTGAATTTTCCTGCTCTATGATGAATTATTTAAGCAGATGCAGCACTAAGCAGGCAAAAAGGAGAAAGAAACAGTCTTCTAATCATATTCCATTTCAGTGCAGCTGAGGGCAAGTAGAGAAGAAAATGAGCTAGAATTATTGGGGGAATTTGAAAGAAGATATGGCTCATTGCATTTGGAAATAGAATGGTTTGATAGTGAATAAGCCAAAAAGGTTGAATATCCCACTTTTTCTGCCGTGGAACCCAAGGATGTGTCAGAGAAGCATAGGAGAAAGCATAAAGGAGAAAAATTTGTGAATAGCTGGGATGGGGGGAGTATACAAAGATGAGATCAGTTCCTTGGAGACTTTTGTAATTATGTATTTTTCTAAAGGAAACACAGCTTGATACGTCATTTTGCTTATAGAAATGCTAATCTGGATGCAAAAAATACTAGGAAAGCAGAATTTCTATTTTCAGATTATTTTATAACTAGTACAGAGAGGAGGAAATAATTTATGTCCAATAAATATCAGTTATCTTATTTAGAAAGTGGTTGATGACATAGTCTCCTTTCCCTTGCCAGAGCATCCAAAATATTCTATTTGGAGAAAAAGGCAGCAGATCTATCTTTTTATCTATTTCCTCTTCTGCAGAAACTTCTTTCACTGCTGTGGTTGTCATGCATTGCAATGACTCCATCAGTTCAAAGTGCATGTTGGTGAAATTATGTTAATTATTTTGGGTTATTCTAAGTCATATTTCACTGTCAAAAGGAGCTTATTATTATGTTACTGAGTGGATTTTTGTGCTGATTTGCTTTGCATGTAAAAAGACAAAAGGTATTGATTCCATCCAGCAGAAGCATAGGCATATGCTGCCTTTGTTCTTTGGTGGCCACTTGGTGCTGTTTGGTTGAATAAAAGCAGAACTGGGACTGCAGAAGCACAGTGAGCATAACAACTCTGCATATATGTAGCTGAGTGGATAAGCCTAAAATGCATGACATTTTTCTGTTTAGTAGAGCAATATTGGCTGGTTTTAAAGTTCATGCTTTGATATGCATTGTCTCATGTATTTGACATTGCATTGTTCATTTTTATGAACTCAATAACAAAAACTTGAAGATTTAACACGACAAAATATATTGTAGTATTTGTAGTCTTTGCAAGTAGATAAAATGGTCACATTGAGATGAAAGCTTATTCACTTTAATTCCTGTTATGTCTCTGTGGCACACAAAAAGCTGCTCATATCACAGCTGAAAAGTTTCATTGTTCCATTTGTTTTTCATTATGCAGAAATTCTTAAATTGGATCATTTTCAAAGGGGAAACGTAACCATAAATGCAGTGCTGCAGCTGTGTCAAAATATAACTTCCATTTGTATTCATTTCTCACACTTCAGAGGTAACTTTGGAGAATTGAGCTTGAATTTATATTCTAAACAGAATCCCATTGTCCTGAAGTAAAGTCAAGAAATGAAGCTGGTTTTCCATTTTTTGCTATATGCTTCCTCTTTGGATTCATACCTTTAATTCTTCGCTAATTTTTTGTATGCAGAAATATATAATTTTGATTAAAACTTCCTAAATGGAATACATCACTCCTCTTTCATAGTGTGCTTTTCTAAGAGGCAGAAAATGATGTTCTAATCCCCTGAAAACAATTATTTCTTAAATGGTAAACTTTGATCAAAATCTCTTTAATTTCTTGTGCCTGAATAGAAAATCACCCACATTAGACTTATGCAGACCTGAAGAACGAGTGTGGATTAATAGGCATTTGGTTTGTGTGCACTGGAACTGGAGCAAGTTGGAATTCTGGCAGTTGTCCTTTATTTACCTCAGGCTTTTCTATCTAAGTAGTGATGAACTGTCAGTTGTTACTAGTCTCTTACCAGCACTTGTTAACAGCATTTTTGACTCAGAACTGCTTAAAGATTTCTTCACCTGTTGAAGAAACTTCTGGCTCAAAAACCAGTACCACGGGAGTAGAATTTTCCTTTTCAGTATGCAACCATTAAACTGATGCTTCCAAAATGATTCTCAGATGATTTTTGGCGTTTCAGTAATATTAAGTTAGCAGGTAGTTGGCTGATAAACACAATAATAAGTTACTATGTTATTGCTGTTGCTCTCCAAGTCTTTGACTTCAGACATGTTTGTGATGAGAAAATAACAGGCTAATTCATTATACATACTTATTAACTGAATTTTTTCTTTCAGCTGCTGTAAATCATAGCTACTAAAAGTTTGCCAATCAGTCTTTGCACAGGAGACCCAGGTGGAAAGTGTTCCTAAATTGCATGCACAAGCTACTTAATTGATTTTTGGATATACAAGAGAATATGAGAGTAAAATCTTTTGTCTACAATCAAATAAGCATTCTAGTGATGATTTTGATTAGTCTGTAAATTTTCATTACCTTGAAAATTACTTAAGTAGGTTAGGAAGTGGATGGTATCAGTAAACACAAGCATTAAAGAGGAAATGTAATGACTTAGAATTGATTTTTTTTTAAAGTTATCAGAGAATAAGCCTAAGACTAGTCCTTTCAACTTTCTATAACATGATCTTAAAGTACTGTTCTGTAATTATATGTCCTATGCTAAGGTATTATCTTTAGTGGAAGGTTGTGTTGCTCTAGGGTGCAACGAGGTATTTGGGACAGATACAGGAGTATATTTGGCAGCTACAGGTTTTACTGATTTCCTGTTGAAAGATGTGAATTTATGAATCCCTCGAAGATGAGGGCAGGTTGAAAGATGTGAATTTATGAATCCCTTGAAGATGAGGGCAGTACACCTGATGACTTTTAAGACAATTTCAAACCATGCATCTCTAGTTGTTTGATTTAGTATTTTCAAAAGTTTGTCTACAAAGGCAATTGTTCCCAGTTCTTCCTGTGCTTAGGTTGTATGCTCTGTATTGAGTTAAATGTGCCTTATATGACAGACTAGGATAAGTTTATCCAAATAGCTTTATATTTAGTATTTACTTTGTTTCATTTCCCAGCTGAATTTGCCTTAAGTGTCTTGCAATACCTTGACTTGGGAACATTATTCCCTTCTGAGATAGTAAAGGTTTCAATGTGTGCTACATCACAAACTTTAATGTACCTTTCATACTCCCTTGTATGACTGTTGATAATTCAGTATGGCAAAGGGCTCCAAATGTTGCATTTTCATTTCTTACTGTCTAAATGAAATAAATATCCACATACATAGAAGAACAGGAAGAAATTTTCTAGTAGTTTTTTTTTCTAAGAAATGAATCTATGCTTTTGCAGTCCTTAAAAATGTCAGTTACAGTGTACTGGGTTCTTTAATTAGTTAACTATGGGTTACAGCTTAACAGGTAATGTTGAGCTGCATGATTCATCACATCACATGTGCTAAGATAACTGCTTAGTTAAATTAGGATTTCCATATTAAATAACTTAGTTAAAAATAATTTAAGCTTTTTTTGTTGTCCCTGCCTCCCACAGGGAAATTGAATGTATACAAAATTCCAAACAATATACTGCTTGAAGTGGAATAGGCAGGGAGAGGGGTTAGAACTGAGTGAATAAAGATTTTAATATAGTTTTTACTATGTTAAATAGATTTGGCTAGAATTATGCAAAACACTTGCATTTCATCTATCCCTTCATTTTCCTTCAAAGATGTACTTAATTGCTCAAACAGATGGTCCTGTAGGTGTTTAATTATCCTGGCTTTATTTTCAAAGTGAAAAAGAAATCTGGATACCTCTTGCAGACAGGATATAGTGGTTCCATCATTACACTGTCTGAATTCTTGTTACCAAAACTAGTTGAAGTTTTGTTTACATGTGCATTTGTAATTCACACAATACTCTGAATCTCTGGAATTCTTGGGCATGCTAATTTTGGAATTACAGTATTTCTTTTTTGAATCATAGTATTTTTTTGGGTGGGGGACAGAATTATACTAATCCTAATTTGTATTCTAATTTGTATTCTAATTTGGCAGAAGTTGCATGACAGAAGCCTTCTATACATTTGAGAAATTAGGTGTCTGTAGGGGTCAGGTGTCTTTTTAAAGACCAGAGCTAAGGAAGGCTGCATGAGCTGCTTTAGTGGGAGATGATACTCACTTGACATCATTTGATCTTTGAGATACCACAAGTCCTGGGTAAAATTTTTGACAAATTGACTTGACAACTTTAGAGCAGAAGGATCATATTAATGTTTCAGTCACAAGGAAAAACTGCAATTCAGTGTTGGAATCAGCCACATCAAAATCCAAATTTCATTTTTTCCCTGGTATTCATGAAAGTGAAGTTGTTACTGCCCACTCTGTGTGACAGTGGCTGGTGTTGCTTTTTACATAAGCTTTCTCCTGATACTTGCCTTGCAGCTTACTACTAAATTACTGGGTTTTTTTGAGCAGCAAGGCAATTCAGTGTCATCAGTGCTATTCCAGCTTAATTGGTGATGCAAAATACCGAGATGATTAACAGACACACAAGTCTGAATGAGCTGCAGATTCTATGGAAGATGCTAAGGGAAAGGTCACTCTGGATCTTGAGTTCTGATGCTTGGTTTATATTTTCTGGCTTGTGCTATTTCAGCATTCTTTTACATTACACTGTGGGTTCATTTCTGTAGAAGAAAGGTTTTCCCCTAGAAGGGAGTGAAATCTCAGTTTTCTATAACTATATTTCACTTCTGCAAGAAATTTTCCCAGAGAACGTGAATATTCAGCATGTAATTGGTAATATGCCCATGAAATAATGAGTGGCAAACAAAAACAGAATCACAAAAACTACAGCTGTGTTAAATTATGCTTAATGTCCTATACAAGTCGAAAGAATGAACTGTGTTTATTTGCCAAACAATAAAATTCCTAGTTTAGTTTTCCATGTAATTTTGTCAGAAAGTAAATTAAGTTTCATACTTCAGATAAAATTATGTTTTGCATCTCTGATGCTACAAAGCTAATTTACAAAGTTGAAAAACTGTGTTGAGTACATAGAAATGAATTTTATAGTGATATTAAATTGCTTTTTCCTTTGGCCACTGGGTAGTAGAATATGCTGGAGACCATGGGAACCAAAAGTGCCTTAGAGTAATGTTAAAATGAGCAAGTTATGTTTGTCTTGATTAAAATAATAGAGACAAAAAAGGAAGGAAAAAGAAGAAGGGAGGGAATAAGGTGGCTAAGTGGTCCTGGAACTTCTGGTGCTGTTGCATCACGTGGAGGTGCTGAGCTGTGAAGCTTTAAAGAGTGAAGGAGATGCATTAGCTCAGTCTTGACATGATTTCCTTCCATGTCTGTATTTTGCAGGTTTATATTAGGATAAAGGATGATGAATGGAATGTTTATCGAAGATATGCAGAGTTCAGAAGTTTGCATCAGAAGCTGCAGAACAAATACCAGCAAGTGAGGACTTTTAACTTTCCACCAAAAAAGGCCATTGGAAACAAGGTACTTGAAAGAACTCATAGTATTGGTAAAAGTTGAGGGTGAAAAACCTCATCCTTACACAAAAAAAGAGATAACTCATAAGTGTTTTTGCACCTGCTAAACAGTACCTGCTATTTTTATACAGACTTTGCCCTTACCAGCTGCAGATTCACTGATGTAGTTAATGCATTGATTTTTCCACTTACTGAAAAGAAAATTGCTTTTATTAAATGATGTATTGATGACATGCACAACAGACAAATGCACAAACCCTCAGAAACTGTACTGGACAGCTCTGTACGTAAAATGAAGTCTCTGCTCCATTTTTTTTCCAAAAAATGCAAACAGTTAAGAGTGGTGAGTAATTCAGTAAATATTTCTGTGAATGTCAAAAAGTATCAGTCTAAATTCCTTACATTTCCTGTGCTTTTCATCAACAGTTGTACATTCTTTAAACCAGATTTTTAAAGACATTTGGGTACTTAATTCCTGTAATCTGTCTTTGTGTGTGGGAATTTCAGTGTTTTCCAGTCATATAGGGATTTTGTAAAAAAGCAGTAAACACTGTAGTACGTATGTAGGAAATACATAGTGTTGTGTAGTTAAATCCTTAGTCATCAAAGCTTTAAAATGTTCAAGGGCTTAAATACACATTGCATTAGACACCACAAATCCACTAAGGATGGAGAAGTAATTGAAGTAATTTTTCTTTGCAGTGTAGGTATCTGAAAAATTTTATTTAACTACCACAAGTAAAATATTTGAGATTTAAATCATGTTTATGACTAAAAATGTCTTTACTAAACTACTGGGTGCTTCAATCAGTGTTCCTAATGCTAATCAAATTTGTTAGCTTTTATATAGAATTTTCTCCTCTTATTATTTTTGTGTTTGTATCACTGAGTTTGTATTAATTATTGCTCAGTTATCTAAGAAGCAGCAACCACAGTGACCAGTGTGGTCATCAAAAGGAAACTGGCAGGACTGGAGTACTCAGGTCTTTGTGACATTGTGTTTGGAATAAGTGTTGGTGGTATAAATAAATATGAAATTTATCTACAAAATCTGTACGTCTGTTTGCTTGGCATAGTCCAAGAGTTAATGTAGTCATTCACTGCCTGCTAACCTAGGAAATGAAATACTTATGAGAGCTTTTCTGTCTTTTTTTTTTCCCATCTATTAGAAGTTCATGCATTTTTCATTTAATTTTTAGGGAATGGTTTTGTAATAGAAGCAGTGTATTTTCTTCTTTGTCACATAACTAATTCTCCTTTTTTGAAGTGATGGAGTATCAGCCACTTCAGTAAATTACAAAAGCTGCCTTTTAAGCTTTTTTTGATAGTCTTTCATCCTTAATTACTTTAAATACTAATTGAGTTACAACTTCAGTTGCGCAATTGATGCATACAAAATTATCAGTTGAGCAACTCATTAAAAAATTTGCATTGCTTATTCTTTCAATGCTTTAGCTTTGAGCCCAAATTCCACCTTAATTGTGCATAAACCCAAAATCACTGTCATAGCAGATCTCAGATAAAGTATCTTTTCTTTGCAGTAAGAAATGGGTGCCATCCATTGCACTCCTGAAAGGCTCCCATGATGAGACATAAGTTGGATAATTGGGATGGATTAGTGATTACATTTCTGGCTACCTGCTGTAAATAACTTGCAAGCCACAGAGTGATGCTTCCACATCAGCTTTGCAAGAGCTCACCTGAGTTTGTCACACTAGAGCTTATTTGCACAGCACATTGTGCAGTCACATTTTTGTCCTTTTAGGGCTGCAATTTTCTGTCCCTTGTCACTGTCTGTATTGCCTTTAGAAATACTGTGCCATTTGGTGCAGTAGCAACTTGGAAAATCATTGCACTGTGTGAGTGACTGAGGTGGCTTAAGGGCCTTGAGATGGCTCTTCTTTGCATGGCAGAGCAAGTCAAAGTCATCGGAAGGTTTAAAAATTCAGTGTAGAACGAATTAATTCAACTGGGAATGTCTGTCTTGGAGTTCTGTAAAACTTTCAGTTGGGATGAGGGATTTGTGTAGGATTTGCAAATGTTTGGTAGTGAGACTTAGAAGAGATATTGCCAATACTACTTTGCCAATACTGCTCTTTTAACTTCAGTGGTTACCAAAGCAAATTCCCTTTTAGCTATGCAGTTAGATTGCTGTAGATTTTTTCCTTCTGATATTAGTTACACTGTTTTTGATATAATTGGAGCTCTCTTCCTGTTTCTAGATCAATCAATACAATCTTAAATCAGTGCCTGAAGAGCAGTTTCAATAGCTGAATTCTGCTACCAAAAGCATCTTTTACATCAATCTATACTTTTCAGATCCTTTACAAACCCTCAGTATTATTAGATGCCCAAATAACATATGGATAAAAAGTAGTCCTCCATGTGTAAATCGCTAAAAATTTCACAGCTTTTGAAAAATGTCTTTGTGTGCTTTTATATCCTTCAGGTCTGTACCTGAATGATGTTATTCATTGCATCTCTTGACTACACTTTGGTTCCTTGAGGTTAATGAACGTGATGTGCTTATTCTAAATGTTAGTGGCATCAAGAGATTTGGCTGTAATTGATGCCACCACTAAACTTGGTGTTCACTTACATGTCTCAGATTTAGGGAACCTCCAAGACCACAAGAGGACACCATATTCTGCAGAATGACCTAGAATCACTCCTGCAGGCTGACAAAATACTACTCAGTGTTTTGCTATGCAAAATATTGGAGCTCTGAGGAGAGAACTTGACTAGGAGAGAGTAATGTAGAAAAAAACTATGCAGAAGTATTAATTTTCCTGCATAATTTTTCTGCTTGCTGCAGTAGAAGTCAGGGAGATCAGGTTCAAATGCAAAGTTGCAGGGTTTGACATTGGGGAAAATGCAAAAAGAAAGCAGAATTTCAGCTGAACAAGGAGTTTATAAGTCAGAAAATCGAGTATTATTGATAAATATTCATCAAGTAGCAGTGGAATTTGAAAATATGTAACAATTACAGGCCAATATATTAAGAAAATATATATTCTAATTATTACTTTTTAATGCATTTTTGTATTTCATTTGTTTACCTTCAGTTGAGACAATTTATCTTAGCAGTTCATGTTCATGATCTTTCAACAAACTGTGTATGAAGGATTAGAAAATAGCTTTAGTGCCTGAGGAAACAGAAGTTTAACATACAGACCACTAATTAGTAGAAAATTAATGGAGAAGGGGAAAAAATGCTACTTTGGACTAGTAACCTTTTTTTCAGTTACAAAGAAGAGTGTCTATTTGCTTTTCAGGTTGGTAACCTCATTTGCAGGCTATTAGTTTAACATTTGAATATACTAAGAACTAATGTAAAGCAATGAAACGAATCATTTGATTTATAAATGCTGCTTTGAATCAAGCCAGAACAGATAATTACTGAAGTAAAATGTAACAATTATGCTTGCAGGACTCCATGTGTTAATTTCCATAGATACTAGTCCCCATGCTGTATATCTTCTCCTAAAGATCTTTCAGTGCTGGCAGGAAAGACTTGTCAAAATCTTTATAAGTAGTCCTGACAAGAGTAAATGTTCTTCAGTTTATTGATGCTTTGTTTGAGCAAAACCAAGAAATATATTTGTTCCCTTTTGTCCAGTGTATATGAGCAATGGCATATACTCATCATATGTTTTTATATTATTTTTTAAACTGCAGATCATTTTCTTTAAAACTTACAAATTTTGGCTGTGTTTTTGACCCTTGAAATGTTCTGTTCTTGTAATTTTAAAACATGCACCACATGTTCTGGGAGCAGCACACTCTGAGTCTGGAGTGTGCCCAGTTGTGTGAAGCTCGTGAAGAGAAGCTTTATACAATTGTAACAGTTAATTGCAATGGTTTCCCTGTACATTTTTGCATAGAAATATAGCTTTTTTCTTTCATTGAAGATAAACCCTTACATATAGTTTCTGAACCTTTGTTGGCGTTGTATTGGTGTTTCACTTTCAGCCTAATGGTTGAGTCAATCTTTTGTCTTATATCAATACTTATTATGCTAACTTTTTGAATATTGAAGCATCCTTAAAATCTCAATTGCTACTTCTGCATTGGGCAGATGATAGTAACTGGGTAAAGATCTAATTAAGTATCCTCTGGCAGGAGTATTGCCCCAGTAGAGGGCATATCAGAATAGAAATGGCTCTTTGCTTCCCCTGAAGACATGAATTCAGTGATTGTCTCAGTGAGTAGAAATTGAATCAGGTAGCTTTCCACTGAGTGCTGACTTGACTGCATGATATCCTTTGCTTTCCTTTAAAACACTGGATACCCCATATGGAAAGAATACACAGCACTTTCCTGAGATCAGAAGAGTGACTTTGCTGTGACTCCTCAGCTGCTTTGGAGGAACAATACAGCAATCTAAAATAAGTTTTCTGTCTAGGACAAAATGTTGAGAGCAACATAATTCATCATTTTCAGCCCATGTAATTGTGGTCTGTGAGCTGTATCTCTAGCTTGTTTCACGTCCAGATGTTAGTTCAATAAAATAAATGTCCCTCTCACCTGTCAATGACTAAGCTAAATTGTAGATTGTTTTGTGTATATACTTATTTTAAAGTACATATTGTATTTAAAGTACAAATATTATTTGCATGTGCATATATGTCTATACCTATGCCAACCTCAGACAGCATTAGGATATATATGGAGTTGTGTTCTGGAATATATCTTGTAATTCTACAAGTTCTATTCTACAGCAGCTCTGTCTCTCTCCCATTTATGTTAGTGGAAATCCTGCCTGCACAAGCAGTCCTGGTGGCTTCCACTTCTTTTATTCCCAACAGCAGAGCTGTGTTTCAGCAGTGTTTGCTCTGTTTGCCTGTTGCTGAAGATAGTGAAGAATTTAAGATAGTCTGCGGGATAACTGTTGTAGGATTCAAAGGAATAGAAAGTAAAAATTTGATTGCACATAAAGCAATATAGCTTGTTTATGTTTATTGGTTTTTAAAAGATTGTCAAGGGTTGTCTTGCTCTGCCTGTATGTATACATATGTGTGAGGTTACTTGAAGCCATTCAAATTAGAGTTTGTGTGTTGATGTCTTTGCTCTAAGGGTTTCACATTGTGGCAGTGGTGTATAATCCCTGTTCTGTACTTCCTTACTGTAAAAAGTTGGATCTGCCATCTTCAGTGAGCAGGACCTGTCTATTCAGAGACAAGTACCCTCCTAAAGCTGCTTTTTAGACCAGATGATGGAAGAACTCAAGTCCCTTTGGGAAGGGATAAAAGGAGAAGAAGCATGAGGGGAACAAAGTTTTTTAAGGAACACACACACCCCTCCCCTGTAAAATATGTCCTTTAAAATAGGAAGTACAACAATTCCTGTTTAACTAGTACATAGACAATAACAGAAGAAATATTGAATGCTTGAAA
>NW_008676552.1:119447-120566 GCF_000695815.1 Acanthisitta chloris | reverse complement strand
GAAAGAAGTGATTTCATTTTAGATTTGGGGGTTTTTGTGTCCTGATTCAGCAAAACACTTAAGTACATCCTAAAATATAACTATATATTTGACTTGCATTGAAATCAGAAGTATAGATATATGTTCTTTTGTACTTTATGGGCTTTAGTAGCTCATAGAAACTATCATCAGATTAGTTTGTCAAAGTCAAACTGTCATGGGGAGCTGAGAAGAAAGCAGAACTTGTAGCTAATGCACTTGGGTTAAATAATATTTCGTAGTACTAAGCTTTGATATCTGATGACTTCAAGTAGGATTGGTAGAAAATTATTATTTTCTGATGTTTCAGAATTGGAATAAATTTATTAAAGGAGAGAAATATAAATCCCTAAGTTCCATATTAAAAATTTGAAATTAGAGATTGCTTTCATTAATGCTTCCTTAGGTCGATTCTTGGATGATGTAATATAGAAACTTAAATTCTGTATTATTTTTGATTTTCAAAGTGAGTAGAATGTAATTTTCAACCCTTTTAGTGGATGTAACTAGTGTATTGAGTTATTTTCATACAGTCTTTCGCCTTGTGGGTTTTAGGAAAAACAGTAGCTAATAAAATTTGACAGATGTGCTCGTGCTGTGGTATGGGTAAAAAGAAAAGAAAGGCATCTGTTTGCATTGTGTTCAAGTCAGGAAAGGAACTCAGATTAACCTTATATAGAGAGAGCCATAAGAGTTAATTGTATAACACTGTTTTTATGGCTTTCTAAAGCCACAAAAGCAACTTTGTCCTTTAAGTTCAACCTGTTACTGCATAGCTGGAAAGTTCAGTTCTCAAAGAAGTATGAGCTATTGGAATTAAATGGCTACAATCTAGTTTTCAAACATGTAACTTAATTGAAGTACCATATAAACAGAAATAAAAGTCATTTCACACTTGGCATAGTCAGTAAGATCTGTAGTCACAGCACACCTCTTTCCTGACTCTGCCACCTGCACACTAAGGGGGAATGCAGAGTATTTCAGATCTTGAATCCAGATCCTCTGGGTTTTCTACTGCATAAGACTGCAGTTGATATTTTATGTATACAGCACTTAGAAAAGAGCATTCAGTTCTTCTTCATTTCCATTTTTTTGTCATAT
>NW_008676552.1:84818-119420 GCF_000695815.1 Acanthisitta chloris | reverse complement strand
GGCTTTTATGTGACAAATACTTTAGAGCAAAAACTTCACATTTTGTGGTATGAAATGTCTGGGTTACCTGAAACCCAGCATGAAGGTTAAAGCTGGCACAGTGCAGAGCAATGTATTGCATTTTCAGTGGTTTCATTTAAAGGTAAACAGTTCTCCAACTTGTACTTCTCCATCTCTTTCTGAATGTCTCACTGAATTAATCTGTTCATTTGCTGCTCCAGTGCAGCATTTCAAGGAAATAGTGAACTGAGTCTTTTTCTTATCCTGTTGCAAAAATTTGCTGCTAATTACTGTTGGAATTTAGGAAGGAGAAAGACAGACTGTTTAGGGTCTACAAAACAAAACTTTGCCTGTCGAGAGGTGTTTTTATTCGTGCTGTCTTGTAATGCTATAATTAAGAGAAGCAATTTATTCAAACAAATTATTGAATCTTGAGCCCATGGAAACAGTTCAGATGGTGTTGTTTTACATCATGACATTATGGGGAAAAAAAAGAAAGTAATTTACATGCTGCTTGGACAACTGCTAGATAAAAATATGGCAGTTTTATAACAACTCATGCGTCATTTAGATATTCTAGTAGCCTCCTGGTCTAAAATGAAAATATAAAAATAATTTTCTAAATTTATTTCTTATTGTGATGGTGATGCTAAATTTCCAAGATTAATAAACTTCCTTTCAGAGAGACCTTAGCAGGGACACCTGATTACAGAAATAAAATAGAACCTTCTTTTTCTGAATTTGAAATTTTACCAACGTTTCTCTCTTTCTGGACCTGTCCATATGCTTGATTTTACCACCCCCCGTCCCCTCCAAAATGCATTGTTTTATAAACATTGGCAAATTTTAATCTTGCTTGCTCTACAGCTGTTTGGGCAGTTGTGAGTACTAAAGATAGTCAGTGTTAATTTTTTTAGAAAGAAAATTAAATACTGAATACTTCAAATCATCTGAAATGCTGGAGGCACTTCCTGTATGAAAAATCTGGTTTTCTTCGTTATAACCTGTAAAATATCTCTGCATGAAGTCACAGTAAATAATGGGCACTTAATATTCCTCATTCATCCAGTTTTTATTTTAGAAAACAGAATTATCCTATCAGAATGTATCTAACTAAAATTCCCATTAAAGGAGAATCTACTCTTTTTATGAGAGAGTAAAGTTCAAAGAACATCTTTGAATGTTAAATCTAAATTGACAGTTTGGCAGGAGGGAATATCAACTGCTGTATTAGTGAGTTTTTCTGAACAACACCCATCCCCACCTTAATCTTAGCCAGATCTAGCAGGGGATGATGGCCTGGAGTGGCATCTGGGCCCTTGTGTGGCTCCTGGTTTCCTTGCTCTTCCAGCAAGTCTGTGGCTCCTGGTTTCCTTGCTCTTCCAACAAGTCTCTCTTCCATCCTTGCTCTTCCCACAGTTCTGTCAGTCTGCTCCCAAGCTTTTCTTAGCATCCCCCTCCTGCCTGGCTGGAACCATCTGACAAGAGAGAAGGGACAAGAAACTGTCCTTGAAGGTTTTTACTTGGAAGGGAAATTATTTACCGAAGTGTGGTAAAGGAACAATGGTTACTGAACTTGTGGGGAATGTTGAAAGAAATTTCTTTCATGTGCTGAGAGAATAGAAGCAAAGTTATAACTTTTTGTTAACGTGTTTGTGGGTTTGGCTCTTCGCTGTGGTTTTTGTTGTATTGTGTGTTTTTTTTTTTTTAAGGGGAAGCATCACTGTAGGTTTACTGTATATATAAGCTTGTACACTGTAAGTACTGTATGCACCATGTTTCTAAGGGGTTTAGAGGGTTTTTTTGTTGGTTGAAAGTTAGAGTCTGTCTTTATTGGTCTTCAGGGCATTTTCAAACCTGATTAAAGAAAGAAATTAAGAAAGAAAACTGCAGTGTTGGGGGGAAGCACTGAACTGAGACACATTTTAACTAATATTGTTGATAGTTATTACTGTAATATAGGCTAGTGAAAAAATGGATCTCGATTTCAGGAACTGTTGTGTTGTAGTTTGCAGAATCTTCTGAATAAAATTATAGAATAGACTGATAACACTTGTTCTGAGGAGAAAACAGAAATAGGATTTCCTTGTTCAATAGCTGAGCAGAAGATAAGCCCTAGGCTACAGGCTGCAGGTTTTTATTGTTGCTTTCTAATGAACAGTTGATTCCTGACCAGTTGATAAAGTAACATGTCTAGTATGTGTGTCTTCAAATAACAAATATTTAGATGACACTGGATTTTGTTAGCATAACATTACCCAACTGAGTTCATTTTCTAACTGTAATATTAAGCACAACACTAAAAAGAGATTTGTTTTAGGTTTATGGTCAAGCTTTTGTTTTGCTGTTGGAATATTTCTTCATTTCTGACATGTTCTCCTGGAGTGATTTGGGAAAGTTTAGTGTTTTGGATGGATGATAAATTGCTGGCTGAAAAATGTCAGGTATCTGAGAAACCTACTCCATTCCAGGGTTCAGTAAATGCCTGAACCAATTCAGAGAGGTACAAAACATATGACTGAGATCTACTATATGGGGGAAGCATTTATCAGACTGGGATTGTCTGTTGTTTTGGTGGGGCCTGGGGACTATGACCTTTTGTGTCTGTTAAGGTGCTGGTGCTCTGAGCTTGCTTAGAGGATGCTGTACAGCAGCTTTGTATGCTAAGAAAGCACAGACAAAACCTTAGTTTGACAATAAACCTTGGTAGCTCTAATGCTGAGATGTATAATCTGCCCTCTTAGGCAAAATAAAAGCTAAGACCTTTTTAAAAAAATTAACATTTGAATAAACCCCTTATTTGTGAGGATTTGCAGGCCTTGCAGCTCTGCTGGTGACCTGGGAAGGCTGCACAGCTGGTACTGAACAGGTAGCTGTGTGAGCAGCTCTGCATTGTACTGCAGGAGATGCCTCAGGTCTCAAAAGGTTAGAAATGCTGGCTAAAATGTTGCAATTGTCCACACAAACTTGTGTGAGACTGAGGACATTGCAAGACATTGCAGCTCACCCTTTCCATGTCTGCTGCTGCAGCAATGCCTTTTTCAAACTGCTGCATCTAACAGCATTACTTGCTCTTCTGGGCTCATTGAAACGAACCCAGAGTTGGAAATGGAAAGGCATCAGCTATTTTAGTAGAGAAACACACAGTAATAATTAAAATTACGTAGTAAATCTCTGTTTAAAGAAAAATAGATTTCTTTTCAAAACTGACAGTTCCTTGATTTCTTCTTTGTATCTCATCCTCTTAAATTCCGGTTTGTTCCATGAACAGTAAATGCTAAAAAAAAAAAAAATCACACTGGGATGGGGAAAATGTCAATTTCATGTATTGTGTACCCTTGTTGTGTTGTATAACACTAGCCTGAGTTTGCCAGACAGAAACTGGCTGTAGAAGTAAGATGGAAATTTTAAGCTTTTAAAGGATTTTAAGTACCAATAATTTTGCCATGATTTTTGTGTAGTATGGTAGTAGCTGGTCCATTTAGTATTGCAAACTGTCCCTTCCTGTAAGCTTCATGATGCACTAGTCACTGAAGGACAGGTGTATTCAAGTCATGTTTTGCTGTGACCTTTGCAAAGGTGTCAATTAGCCTGTAAAAATTAATACTTGCCATCTAATTATTTTTTAATCACAAACCAGTGAGAATGACTCAGCAGTGGAATATTTAATTAGCTCCCATTTCAGGTCCTGATTTTCAGCTTCATTTTGAGATTAGCTATTTGATGTCTTATAAACAGATAAAAACTCATGCGATAATTTTCCTAAGACTGATTGACCAAGATGGTGAAAATGTTAGGCAACACTAGAATAACCTGAATTTTTTTCTGCATTTGCAGGTTCATTTTTGAATAGCACTGTTGTTGTCAGCTT
The DNA here is from genome assembly GCF_000695815.1 of Acanthisitta chloris. Taxonomy (NCBI): domain Eukaryota; kingdom Metazoa; phylum Chordata; class Aves; order Passeriformes; family Acanthisittidae; genus Acanthisitta; species Acanthisitta chloris. The sequence continues at coordinate 115,549 of NW_008676552.1, read as the reverse complement.
TATTTGGGATGGGATGCATTTTGTGTTATGAGAGATGGATTAATTAAAGTCCTAAAGCCATGTTTCCTTTTGTTTTAATTGAGTTGGGTTGAGCCCATAGCTGTTTCGGTTATTTTTTTCCCCGGTGCTAACAACAGGAGGTCAGTTCAGTGATGGTTAGAACATCAGAAGTTGTGTGCCTCATGTTGATTGCAACAGCACCAAACCCAGGGTCTAAAAGTGTTTTATCCATCCCTAAACCATGGCAGGTAACCATGGCAATCACAGCATTTCCAGCAGCTCCTGGAAAATATTGGAAACATCTTAAGTGAGCTGTCCCATTAATAATGAAGAATATCAGTGTTTTGCCATCTGTTATGTCCTAACAGTGTGTGTAAAAGACCAGCAGTTGTGTGAAACAATTTAAACTGCGAGTTGGAATGAACTTGGCTTGTAATGAAACACTGCAAAACAACATAACATGAAATATGCTACATCAAGACTCTGCTTTTTCATTTTATAGCTTAATGTTATCTTCTAATACCTGTTGAGAGTCTATAAGATTTCCATTATCATATTACATTTTTTTTAGAGATTTGCAATTTGATATTAGCATTTTGCTGTGGGCAGAAGAAACTTGGCAAATTGTCAGTGGAAAGGAATTTCTTAAAATATTTTGAGAGGCTTGAATTTCAGTTGAAAAATATTTTCCCAGATGTGTTTTGATGCTTCTGTAATCCGAAGCTGTTTTGCTGCTTTTTGTGGGCTCTTAATCAAAAGTTAAGCTCTTGAACCGTGGGCAATAAGTTTCACAGTGCTTAGTGCAGAACCAGAGATAGCTTTATGTTTCAGAAAATATGCCTCAAAATTGAAGGTGAATGCCAGTGTGTTAAGTGTAAATTGACAATTTGTGTACAGTATAAGTTTCCTCTGAATAAATTGGTGGCAAATGTGGCTGAGATTCCCTACAGATGTGTATCAGAATCTGGGCATATTTTCCTGTAACAGAGTCCCTCTCTATACAGAACTCTATTTTTTTAACAGGGAGGGAGATTCTTAGTCATTTAGGAAGGCCAAATATTACTGCAAGAAAGGTGAGATATCACTGCAAATAAAAAGAAGCATTTACAAGGCAAAAAAAAGATCTTCACTTTGTTTCAGATCCCAAGTGGTCAAGTGACTGGCTTGATGATTCAAGACAAATTCTTCAAAAAGAAGCATTTACAAGGCAAAAAAAAGATCTTCATTTTGTCTCAGATCCCAACTGGTCAAGTGACTGGTTAGAGACAAGACCTGCTATTTATTCCTCTTACCCGTTCTATTTCTTCTATATATTTTTCTTACCTGGATTTCAGAAAGTGCCTCTGATGTTTGTGATAATACCCATCCATATTTTTGAGAGCAAGTCTCCTTTTCCAGATTTACAAGGCAAAAAAAAGATCTTCATTTTGTCTCAGATCCCAACTGGTCAAGTGACTGGTTAGAGACAAGACCTGCTATTTATTCCTCTTACCCGTTCTATTTCTTCTATATATTTTTCTTACCTGGATTTCAGAAAGTGCCTCTGATGTTTGTGATAATACCCATCCATATTTTTGAGAGCAAGTCTCCTTTTCCAGCCACATTAGCAGGATCTTTCTCCAGTGAAATCTGAAGTGTGTATTTATTTAAGTACTGTTACTTTTTCTTTCTGTACATGTTTTCCTAACAAATGAAGCTATATAATCTAACTTTTAATACTGTGGAAGTGTAAGGTTTTTTTGCCAAAGTATATGGAGTTGTAATTTTAACAAAATTACTTTGTCCCAAAGCACATTCACATCAAGTGTGCATAAATGTGTGTATTGAATCTTAGGGGAAGATCTTTGCTGTTTTCTGTGAGTAGATATGCAAGTATAGACTTATATTGACAGATACAACCTCATGCCATCACCACAGACATGTACTAAGAGTCTGGGAGGGTTTATACTGGTACAAATCCAACCCAAAATATTTCCTTTTTCTTTCTCCTTGTAAAGAAAAATGGGAGTTTGTTTACAAGTTGAAGTATTAAATACTAACTAGATTTCTGCTGTAATGAAAAGAGGGTAACAGTTACCTTTTTCTAATTTGAGACTGAAAAAATTGGCAGGCTTAGAACCAATTGTGCTTTTCTGTTACCAGTTGTTCTGTTTACTATATTGTGACAAAAACTCTTTATTACTGCAACAGCTTGGCAGTAACAACTGTGTGGTAAAATAATTCCTCTGGGCAGCCGACCTGCTGTTGCAGAACGCACGTTAAGTGATAAAGTGGAGACCTACAGCTGAATCATTTTGACCTTGGTTTACATTACTTCTGGTGAGGACAACGGGCTCTGTACTTGGTACAGAATTTCATGGTAGACTGCTTGGTGTTTGTTTTAGAGATCAAATTTATATCAGGCTTAAAGAACATTTTTAACTGTTTTCGGGCTGAGTTTAATTTCTGAGATGTTCTGCCTTGCACTTGAATAAATGGCAGGAAAATAGCTATTATTATAAGCACTAATTTCATCAGCTGTAAACAGCAAAAATTGCATTCCCTAAGCATGTTCTGGCAGTCTTTTGAGGATTACTCTGTAATTGAAATGGGTTTTGTGTGCCAAACATCACTACTGCTCATGTGGTTAAAGCTTCCAAAGCCACTGGTCCACAGCCTTCTTGGACATGTCCTACACTCCACTTTTTCTTGTCTGCTGCCTCACACAGCTGGTGGTACCAAAGGAGTGTCCCTGCCAAATGGGATGATGTGATACTTTAAATCCTTTGAGAGAAAGATGAGTAGCCAAGGGTGTTCCTTGAGCCTAGTCATAGAATCCAGCAGGACAAAAATCTGAGTGAAGAGAAGGAACCAGTAACAGAGATGTTAGTCAATTAGTTAATGAGTATTGAACAGCACTTCTGTTTGTTATCATAACTCCATTTAATGATGAAGTTATGTGTCGCCATGTATTAAAATTTTTCCTTTAATGTTCCCAACAGCTTGTCTAGACTTCTGTTGCACACATTTGTCCAGACTTTGTCAGTGCAGCAGGGCACGGAGCAAGCTGTGCTCGGTTCTGTTCTAGTCATAACTCTGCTCAGTTGTGGAGTTTTGGGCAAGTCACTCTGCAGAGTTTCAACAGTGCAGCTTTGTTAGTTAATAAACTATGAGTTTCCAAGAGTTTTCAAACTTCATTTCTTCATGGATCAGTAAATCAATTAACACTAGAATCAAATCACTTGCTACACGATTTGTGTGTGTAGTGTGTGTATGTTGCTGAAAAGCAATGTGACTGCTAAAGAAGAAATAGCAAAGTGTATCTATAATAGGTAGGGGTTTTTATTTTCACTCAGATCTTGATTATTAAATGTGTTAATGTACAACTGGAATGTTGAAACAGAACTGGACATCTGTGTCGAAAACAAAAATGAAAGAAATCTGTATATGTTTTTGAGTTTTATGAGCTTAATTAAACAACATAAGCACTGCCTAAGTTTTTCAAGTCTATAGGTTTTATTCTATTATGTCCCTACTAGTATGTCTAACTGCTTTTCCCTAAAAATATTCCTATTCCTGGTAACTTCTCATCAGAGGGAAGAACAGAACAAAATGTCAGTGCAGGTTCTAGAAACCCTCCAGCATTCCTCCTGAATTTGAAGGAGCATCCCTACTTTGATGATGTTAGTCTGTTCTATCTAAGGAAGCAATAACCTTCAGATCTGCATCCCATGCATGGCAGCATGGTCTGAACCTTCAATACAATGAATTTATTCAGTGTTTCCAAATGTATTTATGGTGTTTGGTGGGTTGTCTTTTTTTTTTTTCCCCCCAAGAAACAAGAATTTGTTTCAATGCAGAGATAAATAATACAGACTGGTTAGACACATCTTATGGATTATAGTTGTCTTTGAGAGCTGTAATTGTTTAATAATAGGTTTGGCTTCAGGCCCAAAGAACATACTGTGACATTTAAACCAGGTGACCAGAGTGCTCTGAGTTCCTGAGATGAGCAGACTGGCTGTGGCATAAACCAGTCAGCACCTGATGTCTCTGCAAACCACTTATAGCTCTATGTTGGTGTGAAATGTGTTGCATTTGTGTTAGAGTTCACTGCAGTTGTGATCCCTCACAGGGATGAAGTTTAAACTAGCTGTGAGTTACAGGATACATGGCATTTTGCTGGTTGTTAGGCTTTGAACTTGTGAGTCCCTCAGCAGAACGTGGAGTTTATAGAATTACTCTGTTTATTTGGGCTCATGTAGTGTACAATTCTGGGATCTAAAATGCTACAGGAACTTCAGTCAAACATTTTACTGAGTTGTGCTGCAGTATTTAAAAAAGCAATCTACTCTGAAAACTCCAGCACAAAATAATAATTTATTAACATAATAATCAAAATGCTGGAGAAATATTCATCCACTCTGGAATTTGTGTACCCAACAGCTGAAAAGTATGGATTGGGAAGGAATTGTGGGGTAAGTTAGCATTTCCTCCTGCAAAAATTGGTGGTTCTGGGTCTCAGAAAAATCCCATACGTTGCCGTGGCACTGCCTTTGTGCCACGTTCTGCACTGACTTTCTGGGGTTGGAGTATTTCATGGAAAACAGGAAAAGAATTCTGGTCCATGGAAGACAGATTCTGCCAGGGAGAGGATTCGACATCCTGTCAGTGGATGTCTTTGTGAAACAGGTTTTTATTAGGATCCATGATTTTCCTTTATCTCTAAGAAGGAGAGTCAAGGGTTTTTTTTCGTACTGCCAACATATTTATATAGGCATAATAAATAGAGATCATCAAAAGATCAATTTTTATGCTTGTTAGGACAGTTTAGTTCCATTATAGAATTGAAAAACATGTTCTTTGTGCCATTTATATTTTTTCCTCTCTATTTTTAGGATGCAAAGTTTGTAGAAGAGCGACGCAAGCAGCTACAAAATTACCTAAGGAATGTAATGAACAAAATTATTCAAACTGTGCCAGAATTCACAGCCAATCCCAAAAAAGAGACACTTATTCAGCTGATGCCCTTTTTTCTGTAAGTATCTGTCAAGTACTCAAGAAAATTAAGCTTTTTTCATCACAAATTAATTTAAAATACAATGCCAGCATCTCCATGGGCTTCAAAACAGTGGGTTTTTTTAATAGGTTTCTCTTCAAATTATGCGTTTGTTATGTTTAAAGGGATATATGACATATAGAGCATATTTTTCTTTCTTTAAATGGTGACTTTGAGTAAAAATCACTGTGTAAAGCTTTCAGAAATATCTAAGTCACTTCAAAGTCTGCCTTCATAAGTACTCCTCAAAGTTTTCAAATTCATTTATTTGGTCTTTTTTTGGTTTTATTTTGCTTTTGTTTATGTGGGTTTGTATTTTTGTTTGTAAACTTAGTTTGGGGATGAGGGTAGAACACTATTAGTGTACTTAGTAACCAGATTAAAAAGTCAAGCTGTGAACTCTTTCTAGCTGAATTTTGCAATCTGCTGATGCATGTTCTGATTTCATTAACATTAACATGGAATATGTGCAGAACTAGTGTAACACAGTCATCTGTTCAGACTCCCCAACCAAACCCTTTGATACACAATCAAACAAGAGATATAATCTGGTAAAATCTTTCCTATTTGCTTTAAACATCCTTTATGCATTTGTAAATGATATTTAGAACTGTTTAAGGAATTATATTAATGGAAATTTGTTTTTGAAAGTGGAGGTAACTTGTTTCTTTTACTAATAATTTTTCAGTGTAATGGTTTTTTAGTCCTACACCTGCGCAAATCATGTATAGGCTCAACATTTATTTGTAAAAAGTTCTCATGTTAATTTTGCTGTCCACAAGGCTCTGCACAGGGATTGTGCATCCATACCTGTGAACCCATGATGGATCAATTTGCAGCATCAAGACCAATTTAGAATGATTGTTTCCTAGCAGTGTACATACTCAGTTGTATTATTTGCATAGCCTTTTGCAGAGTGTGCCACGTTTTCAAGCTGGAACTGCATTTCAAGAAAGCTGTACTTATTAGAACATGTCCTAGATGAATGGAAGAATGCCAAGATGCATTTTGCGGCATTCATGACTTTTCAATTTTTTGTGGATTTGGAAAAGCTAAAATCAATTTGATGAGACATCTTGATGATGATGTTATAAATGGCAAAGTGATGGTTTTAGGGGCAAACATCTTAAGAGGTTTACCTTTTTCTCCCTGAGTACTCGTTTTTTAGAATTTGGCTGAAGATGGAGGGAGGAAATGGGTTCAGGTACTTCCAGTCAAGGTGCCCATGTGTGGCCTTTTGTTGAGTCACTTTAAAGGACTTTTCCTTCTTCTTGTGTTTCATTTTACTTTTTAAAGAAGAAAGGGGCAAATGCAAAATACATTTGCAATTGAGTTTTCCACTCAAGTAATGTTTGGCCTTTCTTCCAATTATATTTTATTTTAAGATGTCTGAGGGTAGCTGTGGGAAGTAGTGAACTGATAATTTTTTGTCAACTTCATTTCATAACTCCTTTAAGTGTAGAGTGGAAAAGTAAATTCTGAGCAGTATCTTTGAGGTCCCATCTTTCCATTGCCTTGTTATAACTGACTATCTGAGTTCCACACAAAGAAGTGGTAATGCAGAATAACATCTGTAAGTACTTAGGAAAAAAATTCAGTTTCAAGCCATTTATCAGGTTAATAAGTGATAATTATGGTTTCAGGTGGACATTGAGTTGCTGTAGTGATTATCACTACCTCAACAGTACAGTTGGCCATAAAGATAGAGACACAACTAATAATAAAATATGATGAAAGTGAACAACAGTTTCAGGTAGCAATGTTTTTCTGAGAAGGGAGCATAGTCAAGTTCCAGTAGTCTATGGATAAAATTTAGTATGTGAAGCATTGTGTTACAGAATAACCCAATTATCTCCAAGGGAAGAGATGTGCTCAAGGAACTTTAGCAACCCCATTTGTCACCAATATGATGCACTGCATTGGTGCTGATGTTTTTGGGTGCAGCTATGTGAAAGGTTGCAAAAAGACTGTTTATTTTAGAGGATTTTTCCCCTTTGGTAATTTAATAATTCCCAGCACATTGCTGAAGCAGTGCACTAGGGTAGATTCAGGAATATTCTTTGGTATCTGGATGTTATAGCAAAGAGATTCTGTTCGTATATGTATCTGTGAATTATTTCCTTAGAGCTTTTTCTCATATAATAGATGTATCAGCATTCTCTCTTAGCTGTATCGTCTAGTTCTCTTTGGGAATACTAGTGGGATTCCGGAAAAATTTAGCTGTTGAGCAAAATAACTATATACCTCATCTACAGCAGCAGACAAAATGGCTTTTTAATGCATTTTGCTACTGAGAGATCAGACTCTGCTGCAGCTAGAGCAGCAGTATTAAATTAATATAAAGACCTTTCTAAAATGTGTTCCTTCTATCATTGTCTAGAAGTGCCATCATGGCTAGGCTATCATTTGGATTCTCTCTGTGCTTTATTTTCTGGGAGTCACGACCTGGCACTGTTGGTGATTTATAAAAAACATCTAAAAGAAAATGTATTTCAGTTCCACTTCACATTGCCAACTGCTTGGTATTGTCCTTCCTTAATGGATTTTGAGCTTCATCAACAGGAGATCTTGAACATGTTGGGCTCTGTGTATATTATATTCATCACTTGTAACCTTTGTACTGTACCTGCAATTCTTCTATTCTGTCAGGCTGAATAATATTCTGGTTTAATAACATTTTACTATAAAAACACTGTAAATACATGTTAAAATTCTGATGTATTTAATTTGTCTTTGTAGCACAAATGTATGTACAGTTAATTGCATTTTTATCAATGAAAGAGTTAGCAGTTACAAAACATTGAGATATTAGACATAAGACTGTGTTGTAGAGAGTAGAGATACGTCAGTCTAGAAGAAAGAATTACAGTCTTAATATGCATAAAAAGTCTCCAGGGCATTAAATCTGTCTATTAGGAAGCAATGAAATATAAAATAAAAAATAATTATCTGGTCTTAAAGAGTTTCTTCTCACTGCAAAGTTAAATGACCATGTTTCAGTGTGAAAATGAAAAATCCCATAAAGATTATGTCTGATTAGGCATCCTATAGATAGAAATTCCAGGGTCAGTTTTAATTAATCACTTTGACGATCTGATTTTGGTCCTCAAATATGATTATGGCGAACAGAATGTAAGATTAATGTCTCTAAGACTGAATCCGCTGATAATTTAATGCCAGGATGAATATTGCCTGAAATTTCATTGTGAAATTGTTCCTTTGGGGATTTCTCCCTTCCAAGTGCAGTGATTCCATACAGTCAGGCACAGATCTGATGAGGCAAAACATTTTAATTGATCTGTATGAAATAGCCTGACTCTGTTTAAAGGAAGAAATTGCTTTTCTGTGGCAACTCAGTTAACAGTTTGCAGCACAGTAATGTGGATCAGTTTGCTAACATTTCTGTTCATTATTGTATCACATGCTAGTGGTTAACCCTGGAAACACAGTTTGTTTTGAATCCTTATGCTGTGAATTGTCACTCATGTCTTTCTTTTGTCAGTCTCTTCTGCTTGTCATCTCAGTTTGTGTATTTTTCAGTTTTAATGCTGCATTAGCTTAGTCACAGGGTTGGTCAGAGAGTTTCCTTTATAGTCCACTTTCATGGCTTTACTGTAATAAACAGATTCTGGATCTGCTAATTTGTCTGTTTACATGTTGGATAACAAATTCTTTGTAATAATAAAATTGACACCACAAGAGAAATTTTCCAGCCCATGTGGAGCAAAACCTAAATCAAGAATTGGCACTGCTGAATTAGATTGCTGCATCTGCTAGCTGATGGAGGCCTGTCTGTTAATACTTACTTAAATTAACATTTATTTGCACTCATGATTGGTACATTATGGCTAAACAAAATTTGTTATAACAAGTACACTTGTGTTTTAATCACATTTTGATCAATATAAAAAATATCACACACATTAGCTCTTTGTAAATACATATATTAAGAACAGGAGGGATCCTTGGCAACAAACATCACAATTCTTTGGACCATATAATTGAGTCTTTCAACATAAATCATCATAATGGGTTATATGATTTCAAGTATGTGGAAAGCTAAAAGATGTAAAAAGTTGAGAAAGAAACACTAAAATGTTGGGATGGTCCATTTTTTTATCTTTTTGGTTTCTGTATCAATTGTCCTCATTTTAAAAAAGATTTTCTTCCCATTAGCCTCATAATGGGCACAAACTGAAATGAAAGAAAGAAAATAAAACCCTTTTTTGTACTGTAAGGGTGGTGGAACACTCTCACAGGTTGCCCAGAGGTTGTTGGAACTCCATGTTTGGACATGATGGGACACAGTTCTGAGCAGTTTTGTGCATGGGGATTGTCTGGGGGATCTCCAGAGGCACCTTCCCACCTCAAATGGTCTGTAAGTCTATAATTCTCCAAAATCTCAACCTGCAGTCTTACCTTGAGTTGTATTTTACATAAACCCTGCACAAAGAATATTACCTAAATATACTGATGATAATATATATAACACCACATGATGTTATATATAAACAAGAAAAAGGTCTAAACATTGAGAAACTACTAAAACAAGCTCCACTTTGCAGCTATGCAATGCTACTCAAATAAGAATATTGCCACTTGATTGGTTCTCTTGCATTGGCAGTGCAAATGTTTGGATTAAAATGGTCTAAACACAATTTTTTTAATATTTTCATGGATTACTGTGCTGAATACTTGTTTGTCTCATATTCTAGGCCACAGCTACATGTTCCAACGGTCTCTGAATAACAATTACATGTTCTGCTGAGCTGCAGAGCTGGACATTTATTCTCTTGTGGTAGCTGCTCAAACATATGCTTTAACAAAGGCAGAGAAGCTACTCAATAAATCATCAGCAAATATGCTAGAGCAGGTTCTGCTGTCTGCAGGATGCGTTTGAACACCAAAGGAGTCATCAGTTCGTGGTGATTAGAGGATTGTAATTTTCAAAAAGTATGTTATCTTCATTTCCCTGGTGACATTACTGGCAGCATATTTGATAGCAGAAGTGTTCTTAGGTGTTTTGTGTCAGTTGTCTTTGAGTCTCACCAAGTTAAATTGTTTTAAGAAAGAAAATAAATCACTATGTCTACCACTTTCTCATTTTGTAAAATGCTTCTGTCCTCCTGAAAGGTAAACTTAGGAGAAATGTGGTAGATACAGGTACCAACTGACAGGCAAATTTCAGTGCCAACCAATCAGCCACTCAAAAAAAATGTTTTGGAAATACTCCTTAGGATTTATTTAACACTAAACAGTGTGTAAAGCTAAGTATGCAGACAATGAAGTTAAAATATTGTGGAAGAAGACATGTTTGTTCTCAGTGGGTTGGAGAATTTGGTTTGGATTTGAGTTTTTTTCTTACCATCTCTATTTCATTTGCACTTGTCAGGGTGTCAGTGAGAACACTGAAATGTGTATATTAAAGATGTGAGGTAAAAAGATCATTAACTTTGGTACAATACCATTGGTAGTGTTAAAATATTGCTATTAAGTGTTAATGAAATCTTTTGGGGAAATTACTGTGAGGTAGCTGTGGATGTTGTGTCTCTGAGTTCATGTTAAGGAAATTGATGATTGACCCTTTCGAAGTTAGTTCTTGAGATATTTTAGAGAGCTAAAAATGTGCTCAGACTTAAAGTTAACTAGAGAGTAGTGCATCAGTTGTAGCTGATTCAATAGCTTCATCTTTCCACAAGGGATAGGTCTCATACAGCAGGTGTGGCACTGGTTTAGTGTGGAGAATGAACTGAAACCTCCTCACAGAAACATATGTGGAATATGATTTTAAATAAGATCTTTGAATACATAGACATGAATATATTCACATATAAAGACAGCAGTGCCAGTATGTTGTTATTGCACCTTCAGATAAACAGTTAGAGGAAACACAAACAAGAACTGCACTGATAGGACAAGGGGTAATGGGTTCAAACTGAAGGAGGGAAAGTCTAGGTTGGATGTGAGAAGAAAGTTTTTTCCTGTGAGGGTGGTGAGACACTGGCACAGGTTGCCCAGGGAGGCTTTGGCTGCCCCAACCCTGGCAGTGTTCAAGGCCAGGCTGGATGAGCCTTGAGCAACCTGATCTAGTGAGGAGGTGTCCCTGCCCAGGGCAGGGGTTGGGAATAGATGATCTGTAAGGTCCATTTCAACCACTAAATTCTATGATTCTATGAATCCCTGAAATACTCTAAACCAATATTGGTGCAAAGTAAGGAGGTTTTAAATGCAATTTTGAATAGGTTGATTTCTCAAAAACTGAGTTAGTGATGGCATGACAACTCTTAAAGCTATCAGTGCATATATCTGTGCCTTCTAATAGAATAAGTGGCAACATTCAGCTAATGCATCCTAAATATTGTGATTAACGGTCAGATTTGTACTGCAATGCATCCTGTGAACTGGCAGCTTGTGTTACCAACTTGGCACTGAATGGTTTTAATGTCTCTTGAACAGATCTCAGGTATGTTGTATAGCAGTAATTACTCTGATAAAGAGGATAAAAATTTACATGAACAAACTGGAAATAGCATTTGCTTAAATATGGGACTTTTAATTAGTAAAGCACCTTCTAATGCCTGAAACACGCTAATGAAACTAATTTATTGCTATGTTAATTGATTGATCTACTTATAAAACTATGTAGAGATATTACACAATATTTATCTTTCCATAGAACTGTGTTGCCAAGCACTGATGATTGTTGAAGTAAAAATATCTTAGATATCTAAAATTTGATTAGCATGTTCAGATAATGCAGGAAGTTTCACTGCAAAAATGTGCTATTCTTCTGAGGAAATGTTGTTGATGATCAAATTAAAATATTTGAATTTGAGTGGATTGCTCTTAACAAACATAGAGTTGTCTCACTGTTATTCTTGGTTTCTGCATTCCTCACTTTGTAACTGACAGTTTTGGTTTTAGTCTTTCATAACCTATGATGCTTGACATCAGATTTAAAAAAAGCATCATGCCTGTTTTGATCTAAGTGAAATGTGAAGAAGTAGGGCAAAAATTGTTTGGTCAAAGTATATGAAAATTCATAGTTTCATCTCTTTTCCTTCTGCAAGAATTGCATGATACATTGTCTTTTATTCTGAGTTTTGGCACATACTGATGTTGAAGATGTGTTATTACATGGCATTCTGCAGGTGGATTAAATTTCCCTGTCCTTGCTTCAGGTAGTTGACAGGGTTTATGAATGTTAGAGGGAAAAGAAGAAGGAAAAATATATCAGGAGGAATAGAAACAATGATAAAGAGGGCAAGAAAATGCAGGAAGAGAGACATGGGATGCTTCATCTTAAAAGGAATGGTTGAATATACTAAGGAACTATGGATAAATAGTTATCATGGCAATACTATTTGCAGCTTTCCCAGTCTTCAGACAGTTCCTGTAGATGGAAATATATTCCATATCCCCATCAGCATTTAAGGTATATGTTGCCTTCAACTTGGTTCTGCTGTTAGTAATTTTACAGAAGTTAGCAATCAAGTGGCTACTCGTTAGAGCTTAAATGACAATTTTTGATCAGGAAGAATATTCCAAGTAGTCCCTAATGATTTACATGGGACATATAAAATCATCAGCAAGATCTGCTCTATATATACAAATGTAATCGTTTGCATGTGAGCTAAAAAAATCAGCAAAGTGAAAATTTGAAGTCAGAATATATGTTTTGATATATTGTATTTGTAGTTGTTAATTGTTTTCTCAATTGTTGAAGTAACAAAGTACTAGAAAGTCTATTTTCTTACTTCTGTATTCCTCTTAGCTGCATTTCTATAGGTTGTATTTGTGTTTCCAGCGCTTGGTCTTAGTAAGAGAAATTTGCCAGCAGTGCCCAATGTAAATAAGTTTTATTCAGGTGAAAGAAACTGTTTGTGTGTATGTCTCTTGACTCCTACCAGGTTTCTTGCTTTTGCTCCCTGTTTCTTGCTCTCACTTGCCTTTTCTCAGTCTTTCACTTTGAAGGTACTACTGTTAAAAGTGTTTCAGAATTCAGTATAAGTACAATTGAAAACACTTTGGCCTGCAGATATGGTGTTGTTGGAAGTATTACAGAAACACATCCCTCTAAGCTCACTCTAATGAAACACCTCAGTGTCGTAGTGTTCCAGGACTAAGACACCTCAAAGAAAAGGTGTTTGTCATTTGTTTGCCTTGGTGTGATGCTTAGAGAAATTGGCATTTTGTAGAGCAACTCCATAATGCTGAAGGGGTTTATGTATTATATTTATTGCCTCATTATTGGGTCTTGCCATTGAAAAAAACCCCAATCAACTTCACTTTCAAATAGTGTGACTTATACTAATTACCATCTCAATAAAGACAGTGAGACTTGCTTTGAGAACTTAATTGCTGTGAATTGTTCAACAGGCCTCACAAATAGGTATTTATGAGCATATTTCCATCAAGTGGATTTTTGTCATGCTGCTTTATATTCAAAGTGACCTTTACAGTGCTTATGAGAAGAATAATGTCGTGTATATTGAACTAGAATTAAATACTCTCCAGTCACCATTGGAAGCATCTGAGGGCTTGTGGTCTTTTACAGTTGCCTCAGAATAAACTGGTTTTATGCTGTCTGAGAAAATAAGAATTGTGTCTGAAATTGTTGAAACAAATGAGGGAGAGGCTGTGGTATGTTCTTTCTTTTGCAAATGTAGAAATGTAGGAGAAATGTTCTCCATTGCGTGGTTTGAAAAAAATGGGACAAAAAATGTAAAGGAAGTAGATTGACCATAGCAGTCAAAAAGCAATTTGTGTTGCTGTTGGTAGCTAACTGGTATAAATTGGCCTTTTTTAAACACACAACTTACAGCTCTGAAACGAATGGGGATTATGTTGAAAAAAACTGTGGCCAATGTTACAGCAAACTCGGGTGCTGTGCAAAAGCTTTTACCTGTGCTGTTCACTTCTTGATGTTTGATTTCCATCTGTCTTTGCAAGGAATTGGGTGGATCAGGATGGGTGTGAATGTTTTTTAGATTGGACCCCATGAATTCTATCATCACTTGCTATCATTTTATCTCCCACTTAACAACAGGCTTTGTAATGAAAGAGCATTCTGAGAGGAGATTTGTCATTCTCAGTAGCATTTACTTCTTCTTTCACTCTAGCTCCTTTACTGCTTGCCAATAAACTCATCAAGTCTTTAGCAAGAGACAGGATTTCTAAACTCTGCAGTCTATGTCCCTAACATGCTTAACTTGTAGCAGTGCAAGAAGAGGTTAAGATTTTTCTCATAAAAGAACACACAGCCAGTTAAAGTTTTGTGTCATTACAGCAGTGATCCTGTTTCCTTGGTTACAAGTCACATGCACTCCCTTGTTAAAAAGTGAGCTCTTTATATATTCAGGCATTTCTGTACTGCAGCAGGTGTTTCTGAAATTGGTAGCAAGGAATGGACTCTACAGGCAGGAAAGAAACTTTCAATTTTGAGGTTGGGCAAAACAGGGAGAATACATTTGTAATTATCTTTACTTTGCTAGCAACATAAACCAGCAAAGAGACTTGCAAAAATATAATCCCTGCCATCCCTGTTCTTCTGTCTGACAATTCTCAGCACTTAGTTTAAATTCACATTTTCAGTTTCCTCTGCTGGGATTTTTACACCAAACAATAGCCTGATAATGAAGAATAATGCTGTGCAAGATCATAAAAATGTGCAATATAACTACCATCCATTCCCAAAAAGGTCTTGCACAGATATGAGTCACTTTGTAGAGCAAGACAGATATTTAAAATAAATGTGGTGATCATTCATTTTTTAGTAGAAATAGCTAACTAGTAGGTTTTTATATATCCAGCCATTGTGCTGAAAGAATGTATAAAATCCTTTGTAGAGTTCTGTAGCTTAGGGTCTAAATGTGAATCAGCTCATTTTCTATCCCCTGTCCACACAACCACACCATTCCTGTCAGCATCCTTACTGCACATTTGCCTGTCTGGCAAGGATTTGCCAAGGTGGATTTGGTTAGCTAAACCCTAAACTATTTCCAATTATAAACACACAGCAAAAAAATCCTACCTCTATTTTGTCCATACCTAACTCATAAACAATAGAGCCAACATTTTTTTGTAGCTCCTTATGCCAGTTTTGGATCTGGAACAAATTTTTGCATCCTGGCTATGAAAAGTGGAATGCTAGAAATGCAAATATAGTTAAGTGTGTTTACTTCAAAGTGCTGTCCTCATTCTTGATAGCATGAAAGCATTTTGCTGTGAAATAAGGTATGGAACAATCAGTTTATGGTGGGTTTTTTTGCTTTCAGCAATGTTGACAGCCATCTCAAGACCTTTTCTTTGTAGTGTGGCATGAGTTTCCTAAATGAATAGAAGAATAAAGATGTACCTGGCACTCAAATACAGAAGTACTGCACATTTCTTGTAGGCATTGTGGTTCTCTACCTATATTCTCACTTTATTTGCATCATACTGTCTATCAGCACTGGTTAATATATATTTAATGACATATAAAAATAGAGTTTAACCCAAGAAGATGTCATTAGCATAAAATGTTAGGGTGTACAGCACAGTGTCTAGGTTTAATTGAAATTAATTTAACAGCAGTGCATAAAACCAGAAAAGTCCAGTTTGCAGCAGTTGTTCACAGAGTCATTCTTGGAACTGGAGTGACTTGTTTGGTAAGAACTTTCAAGTGAGGTTTTCAACAGGGAGAAGCATAGTGAAAATACTGGAATTTTTCACAAAATATGTTTTGGAAAGTAGGGCAATAGAATCAAAGTCAGTAGGATTTCCTTACAAAGCTGGAGCAGTCCAGTGTCACACTCTGATGGTGATCTGGGTGGCTGAAAACCTGAGTGAGTCAACAGGGAGGTGAGGTCTGTATTGTAATAAAGAAAAGGTGAAATGAGGGCAAACTGAAACATGAAGTAGGTGAATTGATTTGAAAGAGATAACTTGGTATGGAGGATGTTAATGCAGGAGAGAATTGGTTTACATGGGGAACTGTGAGAGTGAGTTTGTGAGCAACAGAGGTTTGACTCAGCTGTATAGAATAAACTCAGCACAGGAGTTTGTTGGGAGAAGAATTGGGCATGAAGAGGAGCAAACAATAGCTGGGAAAGGACTGGGTTATAGTGTTATGGCTCTTGGTGTGAACTAGCAAAGAAAGGAAAATGGGAGAAGGTAGGGAATACAAGATTAAATGAGTAGAGGTAAAGAGAAGTGCTGTAAAATGTAACAAAAGCAAGGGACTGAACGAGACAGTTTGGACTGAACGAAGAGAATGTGTGTTAAAATGAGGTGAAAAAGAGAAGATAGTGGCAAAGAATGAAAAAAAAATAGAACATGGTAACACTCTATGGGATTTATTTTCCTTTACTGGATTTTGTGCACAAAGAAAAGAAGCCATTTCAGTAGAAATTCATGTTCTGAAATGGCAATGGTAGCTGAACTAGCAGCAAGAGTTTCACCATAGGCATGGAATTTTTACTGAAACACTATGTAGGATGCATTTTGTCTTTAGAAAACAAGCCTTGGAAAAAATATACATGGGTGATTTTGGTATTTTACAAGATTCTCATTGTGTATAAGGATTCAACTCTGCCTTAAATCTTGGAATGAGAAGGTTTGGTGCAATGAACATTGTGCATTCAGTTGTTACTGCAAGTATAGAGCAAAGTAAATGACTGGCAAGAGAGGATTCCTCTGCTTTGTTAGTCTGACCAGCTTCTGGGTACTTGGACAAAACTTTGTCTTCCTTCCTTTTATCCTCAGATCTCTAAGCTTCTATTCTCTCCTCATACCCTGAATGTATTTTTGTGACATGCCTTCAGCAAAATTCAGGATTACTTTTTATTTTCAAGTCTTAGAAACTTGAAAAATGCACAAGCAAATGTCTTCTATGTTCAAGTTTGTCATCTGAATACTTTTAGATCAACTTTTGCTCAAGTAAACATTCAGTAGATTCTAAGGTAATTTATATGTTGATTTTTTTTTTCCCTCTCTATGCAGCAGTATATGTACTCTACTCATCCTGAAACCTTAGAATCTGTATCTGTATTTCCTCAGTAGGAAACATTTTCTTGTACAGTTCTAATACTCTGCTGTCACTGTTTACTGGTGTCAGTGTACTGTAAGTGGATGTATGAAATTTTGAAATATGCATGTGTGGAGCATATGTGAGTACTCAAATCTAGATGGTAATTTTAATACTATTTAAAATACAGATATTTGTGGCATCATCTGTATCATGCTACTGTGCTCATTCTCTAAGTCTATAGTATGAACTCCATGGAAAAATGTAGGAAACTGAACCATTTGCCTAGGCAAGCTAACCAGCACCTCTTGCAGCTGAAGTGCTGTGGTTGGCTCTGAGTGTATTTGTCTCTCTGATTCATTGTGGCATTCTGTTAGTCTTTTAGTTGTGTGTGTGCTGCTCAGTCTGTGCACAGAGCAGAGCTCATCCAGGCTTGCCCAGAGCTTCAAAGTCCTCCTGTCAACTCCATTTACCAATCTGTCTTTGTTAAATTAAGGCTCCAGGAGAGCTGCAGACAGGTATATTCTCCTTTCAGCAGACTCTGCACTGGGTTAATGTGCAGTTTGTATTGTGTCTGTCTCCAGATGCAATGCAAAGTGTGGTACTTACATCTTGAATGAAACAAATGCATATTTTAGTTCTCATGCAAAATGATAACCAAAGAATAACCATGAAAATGGTCACATACAAAGCAATGTATATACACCTCCCCTCCATTAACCTCCTAGTCTGCATCTGGTTACTAACAGGTATAAAACAATGACATTCAAAAATTGATAGAAGCTTCTCTTGTAAGCATATAGAACATAATTCTACCTGAATACCTAAGAAATGTTGTCGAGCATTTCCTTTCTTTGACTAATAATAATCAGACTTTCAGATCTTTTTTTGCTCTTTACAAGTATACATGATTCATAAAGAAAGCTAAGTCTAATACTCCTGTTTGCAATTGTCTAGTTATTTCTTTTTACAGTGTAAAGCAGTTTCTGACATGATTGCTTGAGTAGGATTCTTTTAAAAAATTACTCCAATAATATACCTAATTTAATGAAAAAGAATTTTATTTTCTATGTATTATCTTGCATTTTCTAGTAAATGGGACTAGACATGTCCAGACACTTTATTTCCTAGTTATGCTCTCTGTCTGTAACAATTTGCTCCATTATTTTGCTGGAATTGACTTTTTCAGAGGAGGAGAGCATAGAGGAGTTTGCAGCTCAGACAATCAATAGTTGAGAATGTGCTAAAATGTTGGGTGTGTAAGCAAGTGCAGATCCTACATGTTCTTGCTGTATGACTGTCTGCCTTCCACTATGTGAGAGCTCTCATGCTTTGAACTACCAAAACTTTATCTTTCTGTACCTCTTCAATCAAAGTCCCAAATATTAACCCAGTGTTTCAAAACAGGCACAGAATTTTCAATATAAAAAGTCCACAAACCCAGAATTATGTTGCATCCTAATAGATATTTTAATGTAGCATCCAAGTTATCAAAGAACACCAGACTGACCAAAAAACCAAAGGGAATATTTTTATTTGATATGAAGGTAATTTGATTCTCAGTAGAATTTTTGAAGCTATTGAGCAGGTGAGAGTACACTAAATTGCCTCTGTAGTGACAGTTACAGGAATGAATGAATGTGTAATTGTAAGAGTGGATGATAAGAGCAATTTATTTCATGGTTGTTCAGGACTGCTTGAGGCACACTGTGTTGTCTGTACACCCCACAGATAGCTCTGAGAGATCTGTGGAATGTTCTTTCCACAAAACTTGCCCTTGAGCCAGTTTCCTGGCCACTAAGTTGCATTCCCTCCCAATATCAGACTTCATGACGAATACAAACCCAAGGCATTGTTACCCACTTAATTACACTTGTTTGCCATGGCAGTAATCTTGTCAAAGAATACAACTCAAGACCACTCTTGCTTTGCCCAAATCTACATGAATTCCCTGCCATGAAATTGTAGCTTTTAAAGCTTACTTTTTGGCCAACTAAACCCTGCAAAATAATTTGTAATGTTTATTCTACAGCTGCACTTAAACTAGCTGATCTATAATTGCTTGTTAAGTTTCTCTTTATGGAGATTATTTTAAGAAAATTGCCAGCTTTAGATATTCAGAGTCAAATATCAGCATATGTAGCTGAAGATTGCGTAACGGCTAGTTCGGGAGATGTATTTTTGAGGACTTACAGGTAGGGGAAGGGAACCATCTGCAGGTCTCTGACAGAAAATAAGTGCCACCAGGAAGTGTTTTGAACACTGTTGTTCTAAACATGTTGTTTTGTAAGAAGCCATCTGGTCAGCCAGAGCAAGCTGTGTGCAAGTGCAGATGGATACGAGAGCCCAGGGATCCATAACCCTTAGTTACCATTCATGGCCTCAGAACAAGGCCCTAGAGGAGACCTCTTCTGATGATGTATTAGTGCACTGCAGATAGTGAGAGCTTGAAGGCTCCCAGGTCTGATCTCTTTTCTGGAATGGCAGAACACTGGAAAAGCCCATGGCATTCCCAGGAAGGGACATTTCTAAGTTCCATTCTCTATACAACTGAAAGCAGGTTGCAGGTAGGTAGCATAGCATGAGCAGATGGGATGATGTATTTGCTGTATTGACAAGTTGTCATAGTCCAAATTATTTTTTGTGATTTTTTTTTTTAAATTAGAATTTGAAATGTACAACTGAAGAGGGAATTATTTATTTAAATATATGTTCCCGGAATGAATAGAAACTGATTAATGGAGCTGAAAAAAACCTCAAACAAAATAATCTCTTATTTTTCACATATATGATATTTATAATGTATTTGGAAGTTGCATAGTATGCAACTCTGGCACTTTAAGATGTTTTTGAAGCCATACTATCTTGACAAAGAGTGAGGTTATTTCTAATCCTGACTGTCTTCGATGTACTTAAGGGAACTTAAGGGCATCTTACTTACTTTAACCAGTCAAAGTTAATTTTATTACTTTATATATTACATAAAACTACACTAACATGTGTGACTTGACCTGGACAAAATGTAATCTGAAGATCCGTGAGTTTAATGCTTTGCTTAGAAAAATATTCTATGGAGTCATGAAACTGATAGACATTGTTTATAACAGATATCTTATGCTACAAACAAGAGTTGCATAAATTCAGTGTATGTTCAAGAGAAAGACTTTAATTTGCCATTTTCAGCTTGAATTCCAGTAAAAGAAGAGCTTGACTGAGATATTTGCCAACAACACAGACCAACTAAAAATCGCTTTTATTCTGAGAGATTCTAAAATGTGGAAGAATGGAAGAACTCACAGAGGAGGAGCTGTGTATGGGATATACAAAGGCAGCACACTGCAGTGAGCATGATTTAGTGAGTTTATTGTTTGGGAACTCTGAGTAACACGATGTAACAGGTTAGTTCTATCTTCTAGTCAGGACATAGACCAATGTTCTCTCTTCAGTTCCCAAGCACCCATTACCTTATCACCAAATTGTCTTTCTGATACTCTGTGAAATTGAAAATGGTGTTTTTTCAAGGTATGTGGTGCAGAAACTCAGCAAATGATCCCTGTAAGTCACTGAATGCTTTCATTTCCTCCTGGTGGCTGTCACAGTGGGGCCCAGAGAGCATCACTCAGGCACCATTTGTGTTTGCAGCCTGCACATCAGGCCCTTCTGTACAAGTAATCACTCTAGATTAAACCAAGGGCCCTTTTCGTGTTGGGTGTCTCTCTGTGACATTTGCAAACATTTTTGGCATGGGATGGCATTTACAAACAGTTTTGGCATAGTGGATTTATGTAACCTATTGTCAGAAATGTCGCAAGCTAAGCGCTCAGACATGAGTTTATGATGTTTGCTACAGATCCCCTGAAATGTCAATATCTCAGTTCAATTGCCCATGAGAAATCTGTTAGGGAGGAAAAAACAAAAGAGGAATAATTATTGAAAATCCACAGGTCTTTAAATCAGAATGAATGTGTGTAAATATGTTCCCCTATGTAAATTTTACTCGGTTGGTTTTTAAAAACCAAATTTGCTAGTGAAACAACATGGCTTTTTTTCCTCTTCATGTAATTGTTAGGTTTGGAGTATTGCAAGAAAAACTTTTGTGCAATGCTTATTTCACTGGGAATAAAACCAAAGATTAAGTTTAATTACTTTTCCACAGTGGAAAAGATTTTGAGAAGTAAAAGAGGCTTTGCTGAGAGATGGATATATAAACTTTATTCCTTTCTCTTAGCATAGGAAGCAGTAAGGAATACTCATGAAAATGTGGTTTAGAACAATCTGTTTCTACATCTTATTTTACAGCCTTCCAGTGCTTCCTCATACACCTTTCTGTGCAGCACTGACAGTAATGGGTAAATGGATGCATCCATTCAAATACATAAAGCAAATAATCTTCATAAGGGAAGTATCTTTGTCCTGTGTATGTATTTGGCTTTAATCCAGACCGTAGCAAGTTTGTTTATGCCTAACTGCACAGTTTTTCAAAAGGAGGTGGGTTATTTCTTTTCCTTGTTTGAACTTGTATTGAAAAATATTTCATCAGCCATCAGTTTCTCATGTGAAAACAGCATGAATTAGCTACAGGCCATCAAATTCAAAACATCCTAGAGAAGCTTTGTTCCTTGGTTCTGTTTATCTGCCAGCTGTATACACAGTCCATTCAATTCTGTTGTATTTCAGATGCTATTTTTGTGGTGGATTTATAATACGTTTGGCACTTCTGTGGTGGTAGCAGAATCCATGTTAGCTGAAGGATTCTGGAATAACTGGGTGTAATTATAGTTATTAATAACAAAAAAAAGTAATAGGATGGATGTGTACTTCCCTGCCATGGCCCTTCACACCGTTGACAAATGAGTATAGAAAGTGATTGTTGCTATTTTTAAAAGAGATATTCTTTAGACTCCTTCAAATGTCTCCAAATACTTCCTCTGGAGGTACAAATTAGGCTAAATGTCAGTTCAGAATTGCAAAATGACCTGAACTATTGAGGTCTATGCAGAAATAATAGAGGTGGCTTCATCACACAGTGCTGGGTCATCTGCAGCATGCAGAGATTGCACAGACACCCTCTCTGTGCTCGTTCCACTCACTGCTTCTGTGTGGGACAACCCAGGGACAACACGACTGGAGTTTGCATATTTACAACACCAGTCTAACATCAGGCTTTTCTGGTCAGAAATGCTGCAGACTTCCTAATGCAGATCTGCTTTGTAGTGAAATAGGCTTCTTCAATTTACTCTTGCTGAAATAACACAATTTTAGACCGAAATTCCAGGAAGGGTTTGTACTGGGGTGACCTCCCAGAGAAATTTTTCTTCAAATCTTCACATATTAATTACACAGTCCCCCAGAATTTGGTTATACTCACAGCAGTGAGAAAGTTTATTTTTAGATTAAGATTTCAGAAGTGTAACACAATTACACTTAAGAGTTTAGTAAAATGCAGGATATGTAGTAAGAAGAGAGCTGCTAATATGTGGGTCTGCAGGGATTGCTGGTCACTGTGGAAAGTTAGAAATCTGTGCCTTCTAAACAGCTTGAGTATAATTGCCTAATTTTACAGCTGCAAAATGAGCCAAACAGCCTTTTTCTTGCTGTTCCGTGTCTCTCTGACCTCTCAAATCTTGTTTCTCAAATTGTTTTTTGAATCTTTTAGAATTCATAAATTCTTTATAAGAGATTTAATTTATTAGCCTTAATACAGTTCCTGGGTAAATCTGGTCAATCATAAATATACTGAACAGCTCTAAATGTCTGGCTCTCTTAGAAGTCTTTCAGTAGAAGACTCCTACATATTAAAGGAGAGAAATCCCAAAGCACTAGTTGTTGAGAATAGCGAGGTGTGACCAAAGGGAAGTAAAATGGGGCTGGTTTGCATTGTCAGGCAGATTGAATATTTTATCATATTTTTACTGTTTGTGCTACAGATGAGTCAAATGCTTCTAAATTCTGAAGGCTCCAACAAAATCCAGTGCCCAGCTTTTCCTAAGCATGGGGCAGCTGTATGTGGAAGATGGAAGAGGCTTCGTGTCCAGCTGTTCCTGCAGTCACATAGATATGTATCCCCTGTGTAGAGCATAAATGACCTCGTTGCATCAGCACAGTTGGTTCCTTTTTGGGCCTGCACAGCAGCATTGCAGGGGGAACTGCAGGCACACACTTCATGTGGTGTCTTCTAAGACTTTTCTCCTGCTGCTGGCAAAGCAGAACTACCCTAACAAAGATAAATTCTGCCTTCTGGTACTGTCTATGTGCATGTGCAGTACTGATCACTGCATACAGGTGCTTCATTGTTCTGTTTGTGAGCCAGGGAAAGTGATACCTCAGCAGCTTTTTCAGTTGCCATTTAGTTCAAAATTTATTCAGAGCCATAAAGTGTCGTCTATCAAAGTGGACTAGTCTTCCTAAAAGCAAAATCTTCATGTGGCCAAAAGCCACAAAATTCAAAGAGACCAAGGAGACAAGGAACTTGGGGATTTCTTAGGTAAAAGATGAGAGTGCCTGTCTTGTGATCCTGTAACTTCCTTATGGGCTAACACTCAGCTGGGCTGCAGAAGCAGATTTTTCGGGCAGCAGCAGCTGTTTGCAGTTCTCCATGCAGCTGAGAACTGAGGATGTTCACAGCTCCTGGTTGCAGCTCCAGTGCTGGAGCCACACATCAGTGGCTGCCAGCGATAGAGTCAGAGTTCTCACTGCTGTCCTAAATTGATTCTTCTCTAATATTCTGTCAAGGAGCAAGCTTATTGCAAATCTCATTTATTTTTGCTTTGAACTCATTGGCAAAGTTGCATCTGCATTAGAGAGGGACCAAGATACCTGGAGAGCTGACCCCAAGTTTCGACAGCTCCTGGCCAGCAATGCACTGTGCATTTAACTCCTGCTGGACTCTGTAGCAAATTTTCCTGCCTGTTAACCTCATTTTGAGTCATACTGAAAAAAATGATGAGCTGTATTTATCATTTCTTTTTTTGCAGAGAAAATAATTGAAATATGACTAAACAGAAAATGTGATTTTGGTTGCCAATTACTGTGGCTTTCCCTTTGCTGGCCAGCCTGATGCTTGTTTAGTTTCTGTCTAATCCATCATGGGTGTTGCATCCCAAGCTGCCTCCCTTAGTCATTTACCAGGCAAAGTCATTCCTTCCATTAGCTTCCCTTTCTGTCTTGGATTAAATGTAAACATTAGTCCTTGTCTTCATTACCAAGAACAAAGTCAGCATTTCCCTTGTTATTCTGTTGACAGTGCTCAGTTCTGTACTTTATTTACATATTTTCCCATCTTGATTACTTTGGTTTATTTAGTGAGTACAGGTTTAATTCCACAATGCCAAGTCTTAACTCTCTGTGATTATGATTCCAGGTGCAGGTGCACTGTTTTCCATGAGCTATCCAACTCAGTGGTTTTTTATCTTAGGGAAATTAAAAATAACAGATTAAAATGAAGAATTACCTAAAAGATCCCAGGGGTTGAGATTATGACCTATATTTTAGAGGTTTTTAGGTCATGGATCACTATTAGTAGTATCAAGCTGATGGTTGGAGTAAAAAAATAACAAGCCTTTAGCATTTCAGAAAATGAAAACAAACCCCTGGAGGAGTAATTGCTATAAAACACTGATCTGCACTTTTATCATTGTAACCATATTTTCCAGGAAAGAGTTGTGACTCTATATGTTTCTAGGAGCAGTTTTGAAGTTTGTTGATTTTTTACATTACTGTTGACATGACATTGACTCAAATCTGGATCTGTCCCAAAGAATGGTCACATCAGCTCTCTCCTGCCTTTGTTGCACATGTTAATATCATGCAGTAATCTTCATGAGAAATGAAGATACTTGAGGGAAGCAGCTGATACCTCTTAACATGGTGGAGCAATTAAAACTGAAGCACTTCCTTGGAAGATCAAAACATGTTTTTTTTTCACACCTCTTCTTTATCATTCGTTTTGCTTTTATGGTAATTTTAAAAGAAGGGCTTGTTCTAAGATAAAATAATGATGGCAATTGTTTGTACGATGGGCAGTTTACTTGCAAAACTCAAAGCAAAGACAGAGAAGTTAAATTATTTCCATGGAGACTATGTAAACAATACTGAAAACTGTCAGTGCTTGTGCTTTGGGGCAAATATTCTTGCCTGGCTGAATTTGGAGCAAAGAAGAGTCAGGGAGCATGGAGGGGACAGAACCTCTCAGCAGGGAAACAGCAGCCAACTAACTCCACCAGGGCTATTAGCCCAGCTCAAAAATAAATCACCAGGAGCTGTTTACTCCTGAGCACATGGAAACACAGGTGACAGATTTCCAGAACAGGAGGTGGTAACTGTGCTGCCTTTCCCATGAAGCTGAATTATGTGGTGGTGAAGGATAAAAGTCCAACATGGTGAAGGAAAGCAGCAATATGCACCAAGGTTTTAATTGCCATTAGTCTGACTATGTTGGTATCTCGGTATCAGGTAAATGATAGGGATGATCAGGTATGAGGAAATAATTTAAGCTTTCAGATTTTTCTTCTCTGTGATAATGGCAAAATTAAAGCAAATTAGAGGAGTTGAGAAATATTTGTTTTCACCCACTGCTTGGCATGAATTGTGATTAACTTTTTGCATTTTGTGTCCTGTGTAAACCAGAGGTGAGTAATTCATGGGTGTTAATGCTTAACTCCTTTTCCTGGCTGCTCATGCACTGGTGTCTGGGAATGTATTTGCTGTAAATTCTGTTGTTATGCCCAATGCCAATTGTATTGATTATGGGCTGTTTAAAAGCTAATTTGGTAATTAAAGTTGTCTTCCTTCCATATCATTTTTGTGTGCAAACAGCTTGTGAATATGGAGGAGGAAGTGCCTGGCTAGTCACTGTAAATGCACTGCTGCCTCAGCACATGGAAATTGCTACTTGTCAAACAAGAGATTTAGTCCTTTTATTTTCACATACATGATGCATTGTGGATCCTGTTGCACGTTTTCTGTCTTCAGTTGCCTCAGTATTTTCAATGTCTCTGCTTTCCTAGGAGAAAATAAATCCAGGTATTCGCTGAACACTCTTCTTCTGAAAGCAAATCCTACAATTTGTTATTGCATAAACAGCCTTGGAACATGTTCTGCTTCTGAACTACTTGTTCATTAACTCAGCTCTCACTGTGTGTGGTAGATGGTGCTGCTCACACAGATTCAGCCTGGTCCCAACAGGAGTAGAATGAGTAGAGTTGGATGTTGGTGGTTTCTAGATGGAAATGGGTGGAATAGCCAAACTTCTTGCCTTTCAACTAAGTACAGAAATGCCCAAAACAGTGGTATCAATTATAAATAAATGTAAATGTGTGTTTAGTGGCTTCTGGCTTTCTAGTTAGCTGTGAGTGGATCGTTTGCAGGAGCACCATATTTGTGCATTGTGTTGTTCTAACTGGGGCACCACAAAACATGGAAAGTATTAATTCCCAAATGCAGATGTGATTATGCGTGGGAAGGCCAAGGGATGAGGCTCTAGGTGTAAGTATTGCTTAGATGCAAACTGATGGAAGGTCACCTTTACAGGGTTCTGAGCATTTTGTAAATAATAGTGTATTTAACTGCCAGAATTAATCATAGGTATTATTCAACTAATGGATATAGCTAATGGATACAGTAATCATCTTGTTATGCCAACTTCAAAGTAAAGTTAGGAGAATCAAAAAAAAGATCTTATCATCAGAGTTAGGTACAGGGTCATGGTTTACAGAAAAATTCAAGTATGGATGCACATGTTTATGAAGAAAATCTTCATGCTGGTCTCCAAGTGAATTGCAGCATAAGAATGTTCGAGTTAGGATAATCTGAATTATGACAAATGGAAGCACAATTAGGTGTCATTATTTCACAGCAAAAAGAGATCGAATGCATCATGAATATCATGTTCTGCTGTGTGTGTGGAAGTAGAAGGAGCTGTACATCAACCAAAGAGTTGGATAGAATATTAGAATTAATGCTTTTCATTTCTTGAAATTTCATTTCAGATCTAATCTTAATGGGAAGTGATTATTCAGTTTTTAACCTGACAACTTTGCTCTAATATTGTCTTCAGGATTTTCATTGTCATAGTGTACTGTAGAGGGAATATCTTTCTATCTGTCCTGTTAATAACTGACTAAACATCCCAACTCAGCCATTTGTATGAATAAATGGAGATCACAGTTTCTCATTAATAATTGTATTTAATTTCTACAAAACTGGGAGCAGTGGCAGGAATGTGGCTTCAATTGTTTATACACTTCAATGACTGGAAATAAGAATTTTACCCAGATGACTGCAAAGCAGGAGTTACTACATTATGTGAGATGATTTGATGAATTCAGAACCTTAGTTAATAGTGCCACGAAACAGGTGTTTTATCTGATTTTAATTGGCAGAAGGTGCTGAGATATGTTGTATTGGTGAGTCAGAATTAGTTCCCATTTGTCTAATAAGGACCTCCAGATATAGTCATTGTTTAGTGCTACATTTTTGAGCAGGTTGCCTGCCACAGTCCTGTTCAACACATTGAATGTGGAGGTTATGATCAGAAATTAGATGTTTAAAGTGACTAAAAAAAATTAATAGTGCCAGAAACTGGCAAAAAGTCACCAAATTTATCTGCTAGCGAATGCCCTTTCTCATGAGGTGTATTTAATACAACTCAAGCAAAACTGGAATCAGGAGTGTCTCCAGAGTAGCATTTGCATGTGAGATATATCTGTAGATACAGATATGAAATGCCTGATCCTGAGCTTTGCTTCACTCCCAAGATGTGCCTGTTCTCTGATCTCTGGCTGGTACAAAAGTATTTCCAGTTGCAGACATGTTATACTATTTTTGTAAGAAACTTCTCTCTCTAATTTTATCCTAAAGAGTAGGCAACGAGATGGGAAATAAATTCCTTCATGTAAACATTCAAGACATCAGCCAAGAGAATACTGCACTTCCATATGCTGAGTATGTAAAGAAAACCCCACAAAATGCAGTTTACAGTTGGATACAGGGAGAGCAATAAATCAAAGGTATGAATAAACCAGCAGCTGATGAAAACCTCCGGTTATTTTAAGCTGTTTTCTATAGATGCACCTCAGGCAGAACTTGACACCAAGACAAAATCAATGAAACTGAATCATTTGCCAAACAAACGCTGGGCAGATCAATCAGGAATACTTAAAAGCTAAACAATGGCCTGGTGGGAAGGAGGAATTGATTGCCTTAGCAGGTTGCTTTTTTTTCTTCAGAATGGGACAAGGTGAGAATGTAGAAAAGAATTTGAGCCTTTAGTACATGGACATTCCACTGCTGAAAAGGGTAATGCCTGGCAAGCATCTGTCTGCCACACTCAGCCTAGAAAATTAAACCCTGTTAAGACTTCAGTGGCTCAGAAGGCAAGAGATTGAAAAGAAAAATGTATTAAAATCGAACTGGTGTAACTGGGACTGGTGTAGGCTTAAAGAGTAAGTGCTTACTGCAGAGACTTAGGATGGCTGTTCTGGAAGAGTTACTCTAGCACAGCTACTCCCTGGCTTAAATTTACATATTTTTAATTTGTATTTTAATCTCAGTCAAACAATCAAACTCTAGGTGAACCCTAAGTCAGTCCCCAGAGCTAGCCTAGGGACTGTTTTTACTGAACAAGACAAATTGGCAAACATTGCACGTAGGTATATGCTTAGTCCTTCCTCCCTCCTAAACACAGTTTGGCAAAAATAGATTTATCTCAATTTCATCTTCTCCTGCATTTGCTAGAAATACTGACAGAATCATTTTAAGGTCTTCATACCTTAAAAGAGATCAAGGAATATCTGACCCGTCGAACTGTCAGTACGTTTAAAAAGGTGTTTCATTTAGTGCCAGAGACTTCATAGGTCTCATTTGACCTCAAGGCCAGAACTAAATTATTAAGTCTAGTAAGAGGAGGCAGAAGAGATGGGAGATGACTCTTTTCCTCCTACTTGATTACCATGTGTTTTGAGGGTGGTTGGTCATTTTGGCAAAACAGTGAGAGCTGAAACAGGCTGGTTTGCACATCACATTTTGGGAGAGGATGGGAAGGGGCTGAAAGACATATATACTTTTAAATTTATGACTCTTTTTTAATACTTTAAACTTTTCCCCCCATAGAACATCTGTTTCCATGGAAGTTGATCAATTCAATTTCAGCTCCAGTTTGTTTTTTCATGCTGGATGCATGAAGATCTAATTCCTCAAGTATGAATTGATTCTGTAAACCTACATAACACGATGAGTTGTCTTCAAATTTGGTTTGTCATTATAAAAATTAGCGAAGACATTTAAAACAAATTACCTCTAATTTAGTTATTAGATAGATCTCACTCTGAAGTAGCATCATTTAAATTAGCAGAATTACTTGCAATTTCTGCCCTTCCTTCACAGACATTGGTGTTCATGTAATTACCCTGGATGAGGTGGTTACCTCTGCCATGCCGATCAGGGCAGACTGATATTAATTCATATCTCTTCATTTTTAGGGGAATTCCTTGTGCACCTTTTGCCCTTTTTCCTTTGAATGGCATTGCTCCCCTTGGGCTGGCACTAATGCCATGTGGAGGACATGCCAGCAGGAGGAGCTTGTGTATTAACTGTGCTCTCCAGAAAGCAATCACCAGATTGTGGTAATTGCACATAACTCTGTGCTCTCCTCTGCGATGTAAACTACCCTGGACCTGTAGAGCAGCTGTGTGTGTGTCTCATAAGGCTGAGCTCCATCAGGAGTGGCCATCAAGCTGGTGAATTAACCTATTTTAGATTGAGCAAAGCCCAGTGAGGTGAAGATTTCATTTTATTCCATTGTATGTTTGATATTTAGATTATTATATGTTTATGTGGTCTGAAAAGTGCCTATCTTCACACAAAATCAGAACCCTTTGAAGCCAATCTCCCATGCTCTGTCTTACAGGCATTAGAGTATTAACACTGCAGTGCTGCGGTTTTATAAATAGTGTAAAAATTACAAGTAATAATATTCGTGTTACTAAAAGAAATCCATGCTAATGAGCACAGCTGAAATTGGATTCAGATGATCAGAATTCTCTACAGCAACTTAGCATTGCTGAGTTTCAAAATAAGAAATCATAGGACCACAGTTGGAAGTCCAATTATCCTTGGCTACCAAGAACTAATACTATATGCTGATTTAATCTTTAGATTTTTTTTATTTTAGCAACAAGAAAAATAAGGAATTAAAGATCTGACTTGTTAATTTTGTTACTGAAGAAGAGAAGGATGTATACCACAGGTATTTTACATGTTTTTTCACATGAAGGACTTCTTAGTTACCTTGCAAGACTAAGTGCTGTAGTAGGAGCATGGTGAATCTTGATTTAGGAAAATCTTTCATTATTTTATCTATTTTGGAGTTTTCTGGTTAGAAATTTAGATAAGTTAAATATGCTGCCATTAAAAAAAAACCCCAACCATAACTTTCTTTTCTGTTTAGCATCTGAATTGAACTTAATTTTTCCATACTGTTTTTTTACTCTTATTTTTGGGGGAACAGCCAGTGTGTGTGCATTGTAGTTACAGAGCTAATGGCTACCAGCAGACAGATGCCTTTTCTTCACTGCTGCCTGAAAGTGAATTTTCCACTCAGTCCCAGGACTTGTTAAAGGACTTGGCTTTGCTAACGTCTCTCCTGTGTGGGTGCTCAGAATGCCTGAGTGTGCCTGTGGCTTTGGCAGG
>NW_008676552.1:75471-84798 GCF_000695815.1 Acanthisitta chloris | reverse complement strand
AGCAGGAAAAAGGGAACTGCATATAGAGAAGTTCAGGGATTGTTTAAAGTATATGTGTAGTTGTTTAATATGACCAGAACTGCAGATGAGCAATTTCTCCCTTAGGAACTTGTTGTCGTCACACTCTGAAGACGGGTATTACAAATTTGGGGGGTTTAACGCAATTTCTCCCTTAGGAACTTGTTGTCACACTCTGAAGACAGGTATTACAAATTTGGGGGGTTTAATTTATAAGCTTGGCTTTGTACACTGTGTAATTTTATTGCCTAGCTGAGTTGCTAAATGCAAAACTTTGTTTTATTTATTGATCTGTATGTAAGCAGTTTAATTAAAAACCATGTGGAGTCCTCTAAAAGAATGGCAAAAGTACAATGCTATCCCTTTATACTGTAGTTTTCCGAGGAGTCTATAGCCTGAATGTCACCTAGGTAAGCTGGAATTTTCTGTTACTGCTTGTTTTTGAACTTAATGTACTTCTTCTCAGAGTCTTTTCCAAAAGGCTCATTCATGTAAGACTGTAGTCTGTTGTGGGTCAGAAGAGACTGAAGAATTCCCAACAGGGATGTATTACTAATGTACTTCATCATGTAATGATACATCCATCCATAATTAGAGGATTGTTAGTTGAGCATCATCCAAGCTCTTGTCTATTTTGCTTGTACTTCTATCACTTCAAAATGCTTTTCCCACCATTTTTGAACTGCAACTCATGGAGATTCGCTTTTAGCCTGTAATTTGCAAACTTCCATAAAGTATTGAAAGTTCTACTAGTTCTCATTTTGGAAAGAGCCCATTCTGTAACTCCCACTCGAGATACCAGTAGAAAGAATGCAACTCTGTGATGTCGAAGACGTGTGCTGTACTCCACAGTCATGTGCCAGGCTCTCATAACATCTGCTTTCTTCATCTTCGAAATAACGGTGGAATCATTTACGGATAACAAATTAGCTACTTCTGTCTTTCTTTTTTCTTGTCTCCCTAGGGATATTCCACCTTCTGGAGAGCCAGGAAGCAAAAGCAGTCGCTCGAGGGTGACGACACGATTCCCCAAACTGTCTCGCAGCCACCCAAGGGAGTCACGGAGCCTGGAACCTCAGAGTGGTGATCTTTGACCCTTTCCCTGCTCCTGCACACAGTCACCACGGACTTCCAGTTGTTCTGTGATTCCTTCCTAGCCTATATTTATAATTTAAGCTCCTGAAGAGACTACAGCTGCATCAACTTAAATCCTGAAAAGAGACATTCATTACCAAGGGTCATATCCTGATTAACTACTTTGGAAGGCAGTAATCACTTTCTCAAAAGAATACGAGGGCTCTTCACTCGAACTGATCGGCATTTCCTTTGTTTGTAGAGCTGCACTGCACATATTCTCCTTTGTTCCTCTGAAGTCTTTCTCTTCAAATGAATTCCTTGTTTGTATTATGTTGTCTCCCTCTTTACATGTACATTTTTCTGTTCTGCACAGACATGGGTATCATGTCGAGACGTTTTCTTTTTCCTTAGAACAGTTATCGTTATCACTACTTAATATGTCAGAAGGATGTGCTTAAAAGAACCTCACTAATTTATTACCTTTTGTAAATAGAAAGACTGAGTTGTTTTTTTTTTTTTTTATTGTAAACCTCTGACACACAAAGGTTTTTAAAAAACTTGACAATGTAGATGACGAGAGAAACATTACAGGTGGAAAAATAGCTTTTGTACATTTGTAGTTAGATATTCTCAATAGCTTTCATTTGTGGGAAGTAATTCTTTAAAAATCAGAGAATGTAATAATTTTTTAGTGAAATTTCAGTCTTGCTGTTAGGCAGGGTGCAATATTATTGATTTCTACAGACCACCACGAGGCTGCACAAAACCAGTGTGGTACAAAAGAGTGCTTTCAAGTCTTGGGTTATATTTTATGATTAATTTGTTGCTGATGTTACAGAACAGTCCATCATTAACGGGGCAGGGTGGAATTCTTAATCTGATTTTGTAACACCCTTCACACGGTGATACTTAAAAATTGCCTGTAATGAAAGTGCCTGTTACCCATCACCTCTTATTGAAAAGTAATTTGTAATGCTACTGCTGTAAGAGTAACTAAAAAGTTGACAAGAGTTATTACAAGTGATGGAAGTCCTGACATGGATTAACTGGAATCCAGTTCAGTATCCATTAGCTGCACTGCCGTAGGCAGTTAATTATGTTTTAGCTATTTTCTTCTCTTCATTAACTTTAAGCAGTGTATGTTCAAATTTTGTATCAATTGTATTCTGGTTTTCCTTTGGGTAAGAACATCTTTTTTTGGATAATGTTACTTAAATTGATGTGTCTTGTCCTTTTATTATCCATTCATTATATTAAATTCTCATGCCAGTAGGTATTGAAATCTTATATTATTCTCCAGGAAAAAAAAACAAGCTGATGATTAATAACAGATTTTTTACCTCAGTGCTTTACTAAAGTTCTAGCAAACTGGAACTTCTGTTCTGCAAACCTGTGACCATTGTGTGTTGTTCAGACAGGTGAGTGGTCCAGTCATTTTCACTGGCACTTGTTGACTGAGTGGGGTTTGTTTCCTACAGTGAGTAGCATTGGGTTGGTGCCTGAGTGTGAGCCCCAAGTGCTGGATTCCTACCACTGAAATCTGTAGCTTTTAGGTTGAATAGCACCAAATAGCAAACTGTGGCAGAGAGGAGTGGAATTCACTCGTCAGGTAAGGAATTTCAGTAGGTGAAGTAAAATCATGTCGCAGAAATGAGCCAATATTTTTTGGTCAGTAAGAGATCTCAGTTACAAAATAGGTAGATAAATAGAAAAGCCAGAGGGCCAGTCTGGGAGTTAGCTGGCTTGTTTTCATTAATAGACGAATTGCTCTTGGTGTTTTGTGTAAGTTACAGCAGGACACTTATTTAAGAAGAGAGGAAAGTCAGGTAAGCAGCTTGTCCAAACTCTTCAGTCTGATGCAGTGCTGATGGTTTAGTTTGTCTCAGTTGGAAAGAAAAGTAGATATAACCATGGTCCCACTTTGAAACAATTCTAATTCATTTGTCTGAAAGTGGAGACTTGGTTAGTAGAAATATGGCACACACCTATTAACATTAACTTGCAAATCAGTCGGAGAGAAAACGCTGTGTGGAAACCTTTGTGATGTATCTGTCACATGAAACTGTATTCATTTTCAGGAAATAATTCACAGATTCAAGTACTTATTCAGAAAGTTGCAAATGGTGAGATATCTCATTCAACACAGAGCGAATTTTTTTTTTCTGGGTGTTTAAAAGGAATTGTTTGTATCTGCATTTGACTCTTAAAATTATTTTGCTCCTGATTATCCTGCTTCCTGTAATTTTTAATGTATGTATGTAGATCACATAAAAATGTGTTTACTGTGTACAAATTGCTCTTTGTTAACTTTAGCTGAATTGTATATCAGCTCCTAAGATTACAGTCTGCAAACAATGTTCACTTGGTGATACAAGATACCATAATGGGTGCATTGCTAATCCATTTAAAAGCTCAGCTGTGGTTTCTCTAAAATCCCAGAAAATAACCAAATGAAAGCCTTTCTTCACAAGGTAGCTTTCCCACTTCATCCCCGTGGTGGTTTGGAAGATCACTGAGGTACTTGCATGACTGCAAGTAGATGTCTAGTGACATGAATGCCCAAATTTTTAGCACCTCAAGACATTCTGGAATGCTCTGAAAGAATCTGTATGGGTGTGTTGCAAATCCCACTTCTGTTTGTTCACCAGAATCAGCGAAGTCTGACGAAGGTTGGCCTGGTATTAAGAATCGCAAGTAGTTATATTATTCTTAGAAAATCCTGTAAGTGTAAGAATGATTCTATCAATTGAGTGTTTTTTTCAGTTTATCCAGTGTCACCTAATTCCATGCATGTAGTTAGAATTCTTGTGCAAACCTTTGGTACTGACTGAGAGCTCTTCCAGCCCTGAGTGTGCTCAGTAGGTGGCTCACAGTGAGATGATGGGCTTGACCATCCCTGTTGACTGTTCCTCTTGGAATAGTGCTGGAATCACAGGACAGAGGACTCACCATGCCCTGGAGCAGCTCCTGCAAGCCCTGGTAGAGGAACTGGAGGTATCATTTGCATTTCAGTCCTGCTTTATCTTTAGACATATTAGGTCCCCAGGACTTCTCATCTGGAACCTTTAGTAACTACTCAAAGCAAACTGTAAAAAAAGTGGCACAACTTTCACTGTGATGCTGTTGTCCAGGCACATGCAAAATGAACACAGAGCAGGCAAAGCTCTTCCAGCTTTTGCAGATGTTCACACAGTGTTCATCACAGATTGACTATGGCTTTTCAGGATCTCATTTAGTTAGAGATTCTGTTGTTCATTATGGAGAATGCATTGTATCCACTTGGCTTTTGCAAATTAAATCAAGTTCTCAATACTAATAATAGATCTCCAATGTTTATGTGAGGCAGGATATTGACATAGTTATAAAGGCTTAAATTAATGTCCATTAAGTCACATATTCTTAGGAAGACAATAATTTCAAAGCCAGTCTTTTTTATGGAATATATTGTTGATGTGATAATTGTAATCAAATTATACTACCTTACAGAATCTACTGCAAGTCATAAACCATTGTGATTGGAATCACACAAGTATTTAGACAAAGAACATAATGGTATTAAAGATTAGTGGCTCAAAATTGTGACCTATTGCTAAGGTGCTTTTTTCTTTTGTTCCAAAGTCATGTTTTATTGTATAGAACAATATCTGCATGGTAGCTGTCAAATTAATTAATAAGAACCTACTGACAAATGGGGTTGACTGACTCAGAGCAGCAAGCTACTAATAAATGAGACTTGGTGAACCCTCAGTGAACTAATGATACTTCTGTCAGGGCATATTAATGGTTTAAGAATATGATCTTTTGTTACCAGAATCAGTTTTTAGAGCTTTCAGATACAGGTATAATTCATTTGCCTTCAAAGAACACAGGGGTCTCAGTTCTGCTCGAGGTTTCATGTTGTTTCAAAGGTTCAACCCCCTCACTCCAAAATGTGTTTCATCTAATATCTTGGAATTCTGAAGATAGATAGTATATACCTGTGGATAGAAATACAGTCACCTGATTGACATTACTGTGAGAAACCTGTGGAACAGTTGTTTAAAGGAAAGAAAAATACTTTTTGACCAAATCCTGCTGCTATTCCCCCTTGCAAATTTTGCTAAGAGCACTGGCTCTTCCAGCTGGAACTGTAGGATATGTGAAAAGAAAGCTGTTTAACATGAGAACACAGTTTTCTCCTTGGAAACAATAACAACACTTCTATATTGGAGCTTGAGTCACTTCTGGAAAAGTGATTAAACACCTGAAGAAAGTGAAGAATTTATCTCCTTCACTCTCTGTAGGTTAGGGTGTGTCAGTCAGCACCTTATATGCAATATTCATTTGATGATTATTTTGTAATTTAGCTTCTTAGCATTTTGTATTCAAAGAAACACATTACTATATGAAATTGCCTATATGAAATATAGAATATGTTTAAAAATACCAGTTAACTGCTTCGTATTTCACATGTTGGATGGCAGATAAAACACTTGTTCTACACAGTGATCTGACATTGCACATTTCATGTATTCCTGTTCTGCATTAACTGTGCTTTTATGGTCCAGTTATAGTTAGATAATTTATAAAATGTCTTTAAAAATAATCAGAGCATACTTCTAATCCATAATGATGACTTAGGCTTTGGTTCATAGTGGCATGAATTTATACTAGACAACAGCACTGAAATGTTCAGAGAGGAATGAATTTTCCAGATTTCCAAATTGCTGCAGATAGGCAGGCTTTAAAAAAAAAAAGATTATTTATTGCACCAAAACAAATTTATTGCACTTCCATGTAGGGGAATCAGTTCCATGACAAGATTTCAGAAGTTATCTCCATGCCGTGACAGTAGTCAAACTGTGGTAGGTGTTTTTTGAGTAGAGATCAATCATTTAGGACACTAAAAATTCTAAAAATGCAAGTGTGGTTGAAAATACAGTTCTGAGAGGCTGTGCTTGCTTTAACACTGAAGATAGATAACTAAGTGTCTTGTATGTGGGACCAAACCTGTTGGCAACTGAAGAAGTTGAATTGCCCCTTTGACTTGGGGTGGGAGGGGTGGGAATTTTTTTTGTTGTTCCTGTTAAACTGTAGAAAAGATAGGACTAATTCTTGAGCATATATGTGTATGGTATTCACATAAGTATTAATAAAATGGAATATTATTTTAACTCATTATGCTAATGTTTACATTATAGAATTTTTAAGCAAATGTGTATATATATAATTTTCTAAATACTTTCTTGTTTCTTTTTTTTTTTAATATCCTGTGGTAATTTTATCATAATCTGGTTAAAATATGCTACTTTATCAAGATGAAAATAAAAAAATAACATCTTTTCTCGTTTGGATTGTGTTTACACCTTATTTGTCCTATTCAGCTGTTCTGTAATGGCTTCTTTGATTTCTGTGTGTTTTTTCAATGTGTTTCTGGCATGATGTGTATGCATAACAGACTTTGATTTGTTCAATCTTGTTGTTTCGTCATAGGAGAAGTAATATTTATTGAAAGATGTCTCAAACATTTCATTTTATAGTCACATGTTGGACAGATCACTCAAACAGGGAGGAAAACAATGCCATACAAGATTTTGTCTTGCAGGTTTCTTTTATTAAGTCTGTAAAGACATTCCATGGGTTCTATTAGGAACTAAATGGCCTAACCTCTAACTCCAGTGTGTAGCTGGTGCTTCAGTACAGACCAGGAAACTGAGCTCTGCACTGTTTTCCTGCCTGTGATACTGATTTGCCCTGGAAATTTCATTCTCCTTCCAATTTTATTGCCTTTGTTAGAAAGAGAGATTTCCAGAGCTGGTTTAGCTGTCTGAAGGTCTGTGATACATGTACAGGCTGATCTCCCCATGCAGAATGGAGACTTCTATGGCCACTCTGCTCACTAGGAAAAAGTCAGGAGGATAACTTTGCCCTTACTTTCTTTTTATTGCTGGAGCAGAGCAGGGGCTGCCTCTTCTCTGTTGTGTCTACCTGTGTGCAGTGATCCTCATTTCATGCTGCAAGCCAGAACCTTATAGGAAAAGACACTGAAAACATCCCTTGAATGGTGAGGTTTTTTTCAAGGATTTATGATTTAACTTGTTTATATTATTTTGTGGTGTTTGGCTTTCTTACATTGAGAGTCCAGATATATTCCAAAACCTGCACAGGATTTACTGCTTTTTTTTCTTTCCCCAGAAATTTTAAGGAAATAAGGAAAAAGCTTTGTACAAATGATCTGTCAGAAGGAAGAGCAAAGATATGTGTAAGGTAATGTTTAAAGTAAGATTTTTGCTGCTGCACTTCAGTCTTTCTGAGTGGCCTTTCAAGTTGTGAGTGCACTTACTGTATTCCCCAAATTAGAATAAATACCTGACATTTTGATATATCACAAGTTATGATTTTGTTCTAGAGAATCATCATGCAGACTATGGCTTGTGTGTGTTTGTCAGGCTTATTTTCTGGAATTTTTCCCCCATTTTTGACCTGCATTGTGACAGCAGGCTGTTACTTTGTGAGGTCTAAAAGTACCAGGATGATAACTTGATTTCCAATTCAGCAATATCCATGCCATTGTCAATATTTCTAAATTTCCCAATATTTTAAAGTTGCTCAGCACGTGCATGTACCTTAGCCCATACACTGCATTTGTCACTGCTAAATAAGTATACCTTTGTTTTTGAAGTGATCTTATGTCTTTACTCATATGCAGCTTATAATTGTTTCATTCCTTTAGGCCCCTGACTGGGTGTGCTTGATGTCCTGCCTTTAGAGCTTTCTGCTGAGCAAAGCTGTGCTCTGGGATGAGCCTCTGCACTTGTGCTTTGTTCCAAATGCTTGTGGCAGCTTGTGCTTGGGCACTCTGTGTGAAGCTTTACATACTCTGTGCACTTGCACGTTTGCTCTTTACACCTTCTCGTGTTGAGCTTGTGATATTTTTGGAGTCTCTGTTGGATGACTTTGCCTTGCCTTTCCCCAGTTCTAGAATTCATATGTCTGGCAGATTCATCCCTGCATGACTTCAGCTCTGACTTTAATTCATCTTCCTATTAGGAATATTTTCATAATAATTTTATTCATGGTGCTACATGTTGCTCAGAAACATCTGAGGTACATCAAGGGTCTATTTTGCTCAGTGTGAGTTCCACGTCATCAACTTTGCATGACATAAGCCTATTTTTAATGATTCCAACTCACATCTGCCAGAGCTGTCAAATACAAGGCCTTTCTCTGGGAATTACTGCTGTTGTAAAATAGGTTTCACAGTGATACTATATAGCTTCACTCGGTGAAAAATATGTACATGTTAAGTGAATCTAGCAAGAAAAGATTTAATCAGGTTAATACTGATATTTAAATGCCTAACTTTTATAATATTTTGCTTTTTCTTCACTTTGTTTCCCCATTGACAGTCTCTACACGTTGATTTCTTGTAGGAGATTAAATTTTGGTTATTAACATTCCCAATTTTATATAGAATCATTGAATCAGTTTGGAAAAGACCTCTAAGATCCTCAAGTCCAACTGTTTCCCCAGCACTGCCAAGTTCACCACTGACCCATGTCCCTAAGTGCCACATCTACACATCTTTTACATCCCTCCAGAGTTGGTGACTTCACCACTGCCCTGGGCAGCCTGTGCTGGGGCTTGACAACCCTTTTGGTGAAGCAATTTTTCCTAATGTGGAATCTAAGACTCCCCTGGCACAGCTTGAGGCCATTTGCTCTCATCCTGTTGCTTGTTACTTGCAAGACCAACTCTCACCTCCCTACAGCCTCCTTCAGGTTGTTGTAGAGAGTGAGAAGGTCCTCACTAAGCCTCCTTTTCTGCAGGCTCAGCACCCCCAGCTCCCTCAGCTGCTCCTCATCAGACTTGTGCTCCAGCCCCTTCCCCATCTCTATTACTCTTCTCTGGACACCTCAGTGTCATTCTTGTAATGAGAGGCCCAAGACTGGACACAGGACATGAGGTGCCTCACCAGTGCCCAGTACAGGGAGACAGTCACTGGTCCTGCTGGCTGTGCTGTTCCTAAGAAAATTTTCAGCTGTGGAGATCCCCAGGTACCTTCCAAAGTGGGAATGTAAACTTACAGAGAAGTAGGAAATGAAGTATCATTTCATATGGTTAAGCAACATTCCAGGGACAAGTCAGAGCAGATAACACCTCAGACATCTGACATCAAAAATACCTATCTTGTCTCCATTGATCTACCCAAGCAAGTCTGTTTCTTAACTGTAAGACTAAATTAAAAAATAA
>NW_008676552.1:0-75434 GCF_000695815.1 Acanthisitta chloris | reverse complement strand
GCTGAACAGGTTGAAGGATCTGCTTTTCAGAGCTGAGCTTTAGGTACTAATCCATCGCAGCATACAATTTAGCTATTTGCTCAGATTTATCTTGAAGCAGCTCAAATTCTCAGTAGGCTTTTGTTTAACACAGTGATGGAACACACAGTTCTTTGTGCATCCAAAGTGATACACAGAGCTTCAAACAGTTAATAACAGGAGAGGCATTTTGTAGTGATACTTTAATTTCAAACAATATATTAGATTTAATTGGCACTTTTGGAAACCATCTGGTTGATATTTTTTAAAGGTGAAAAAACAAGTGTGAATTGGCAGCTAAGATACATCAGTACCTCTAAGCAGTTGTGCTGTATCAGAAATGAGAGGGTAACTGGATACTAGAAAAAAGGAAAATAAAAGAAAGCACACATTCTGACCCATCAAGAAACAACAGAAAGAATGAGTGTGTGAGGAGTTTAATGTAGGACTACATTAAAAGATGTTCAAAATTGTACCATATGTTCCATGATGAGGTACTACAAAGTAGGTAATATCTCTCTTACGGAGTCTGTTAAGCCATAGGACCCTTTGGATATGTCAATAATTAACAAATAACATCTGCTGTTAACTGCTATACTTGATCACCATGGGCAGGGCTCTCCTCCCAGCAGCAGACTACAATATTCTGCTTTTCCTTAGGGATTGAGAATTTCTTTGACCACATTGCTGTATGCAGAACTCCTGCTGGGATGTAATTAATGGGGAATCTGGACATGCAGGAACAGCAGAACACAACTAGATTGGCAGTATCAGTGTGGGCTGAGAGCTTTGACTACCTTGGATAATTTTTCTGTCAGATATGCCTTCCTGCTGGCCGTGATGCTCTCCTGTGTTTACAGACTGCACCTGCAGAGGGGATGAGCAGCCTTTTCAGATATGCAGAGAGACTAATGATAACCCACTGCCTCAGTCAGAGAGGCACAACAGGTATGTTCTTGTTTTGTAGATAACAGGGACACAAAAATGTGTTAAGTCAGACCCTGTTCATTGACTCCTTGGTTACAGAGAAACTGTCACATCCAATGCAGCTTGAGAACCACCACCAGTGTAAGGTAAACTGAAAAAGGAAAATTTAAGATCCTGAAGAAAGTCTTAACAGAATTCAGTTTCAAAGCTTCTCTCAGTTGCAGTAGTAGTGGAAGTCTGCAGGAGTTGACCTATTTATCCTCCCCATTTCTGATTTCATCCTATCCTGACAATTCACAAGGTTCCTCCAGACGAGAGGAATATTGGATGCATTGAAGTAGCTCTGTGCCCTTTAAGTGCAGCTGGTACAGAGAAATGGGGATTTGCAAAGCAAAGATCTGACCTTTCATTCATATCCACATGTTCAAGAAAGGATTTCAATACAAATCTTAGAAATCTCATCTGACCTTTCATTCATATCCACATGTTAAAGAAAGGATTTTAATACAAATCTTAGAACTCTCGTGCCAGAACAACAATTTGAAATAATGAGATTTTCCTTTAATCTTCATTAGGATTCATTACACAGATAATGTATGATTCATTACATAGATAATGCATATCTAATTAGTTAAGATAACACTCAAAACTCTCTAAAAGGAGGTGCTTAAGTTGATAAATAATTTTCATAAATCGAAGTAGATTTGTTCAATCACAATTGGGTGCAGCTGCAGGTGTCACTGTGTTTCAAGCATCCTCTCTGCTCCAACCACACTGGTCTTGCTTGCACAGAATAATTCAGTCTCTTCCCCTCTGCTCTCTCCCATAAATTATGATAATGAAATATCAACTTTAAACTGTAGCTGTTTTAACTAAGACAATACAGTATCAGGTCAATGATATCATGGAGCACAGTGTGCACCTTCCCATTCTGAGGAGCAGTTTTATCTTTGTCCTTGATTGCTCTGCTTTGCTAACACTGGGAATCACATTGTTTCTCTGTCCCATTCAGTTGGGTTAGGAAAAGTAGTCAAACACCTCTTTGTTCTTGACCCACAACTGAGAGTAAGTTTGGGCTGAGAATTGTGAACATTGAGTGTTCTGACATCATTTAAAGAACAGAGATCTTTAAAGAACGAGGTTCTCTTTTGGTTGCTCAAAAAGAAGGCATATAAAATATGAAAATATTATCTGACCTGACAATGTAATTCTATTTAAGAAAGAAACTGTGCTGCATAATACATGCAGACACCTCTGTCATGAAGCCTCATGAGGCTTCACACCCAATTATCTGTGACCACCTCTGGTTACCATAGCAATTCTCTCTTAAATAGGAATTCACCCTTTGCTCATGGTCTCTCTATGCTGAGGGATGGAATTTTGCTACACACTTAAGCACTTTTTAAATGTGTTTATATTTTGACTGTAACTTGCTGTGTCTTCTGTGACTTCTTTATGCAGTAGTACTCTAGGATTTTTGACTCAAACATTGATTGGAGATTGGACTTGCAAAATTCACTCAGTGTGTATAACAGGTAGGCCACACCAGGAGAGAAGGCAGTGATGTTGGAGGTGTTAAGATGTGTGATTGATATGGTGGAAGCAGCTCTCTGGCTGCTGCTCAAGAGGAAATACTCCCTGTGAAACTTTCAGCCTGCATTCAGGCTCAAGTTGGGTTTATACCATTTTCAAAAAAAAGAAGTCTCTTCCCGTAGAGAAATATTTGATAATGTAGCAAATTGGCTTTATTTGTGTCTGTAAGGTGGACAAAAAACACCACAGGGTGTCTTGGTGACAGATGTAAGAGAGAAATTCCTGCTTTAAGAAAAATAAGATGAGGGGGATGAAAATAAGTTATGTGCAATGTTGAAGGCAATTCTAAACGTTGGGCATCAGATCAGCACTTGGGGCACAAACTCAAAAGCAAAGAGTATGATCCTAAGCACTCCCTCCTGTAATCCTGGGGAGAGCAGAGACTCATAATTCTTGCAGTTCAGACCAAAACTGTAGCATCTCAAATCTCTATGGCTTCTGATGTAAGTGTAGAACCTGAAAGTACAAGCACCTCTAAGATAAAACAAATCCCTCCCCAAACTAAATGCTACAGCACAGATCATTTCTTTTGAGGGAACAGGACAAGAATTGAGCACAGTTCAGAAATGTACTCAGATAGTACATAGATAAGGCCTATATAAGAACTTCCTTAGCAGAACAGAATACAAAAGTGTTGGACAAACCAGAGTAAATTAATGCATTGCAAAGTGCAGAGAGATTGTTTCTGAATGTTTGATCCACTTGTAGCAATTCCTTACGACATCAGGACTTAAATCTTTAATCTGAAAGAGGTTCAGGACTGTACTTTGAAAATTTGACGTAAGATGTGAGAGGACAGAGAGAAAGAACATGAACCATTCAGCTTAAACCAGAAGGTTACCCCATCTGCTGTCTTGCACAAGGATCTCTATTGTATGCCCTGGCATACAAGAAGAGAGTCTTTAGTTATGTAAACTCACCAGCCAGGTTGGAGGGCAATGCCATGTGGAGGAATTGTCACTTTCTGTATGCTATGAAGCTCAAATAAATTCTGTTATATCTTACTAGTATACATCATGCTGGACAGCAGAAGCAAAAGTAATCTTACCTTCTACCATATAATATATTGCACTGTTCTTGTGCAATATAGTTTTGGGTTACTGCTCACAAATGCACTGTTACATATGAGCAAGACCAGACAAAACTAGCAAAAGAAATCCAATCCTTTTTCAGCTTTGTGGAAGTTAGGAGATGTCAGCCAGGTGATAGCTGAGCTCTCTCAACTTGTATTTTTTTATTTAATGCTTCTCCCAGCTTAGTCTTAAATCTGATACTGAAACTCAACTACTGGATTCAGAACTGAAAGGCTGTTACATTTTTCTGAACATGCCTGGCACAAACAGAAACGGTGTTTTTAATTTCATCTGTCTGAAAACATCCCTTAAACAAGTAATAAATAGTTCTTAAGAAGCACAAGTAAATTGGGCAATAGGCATGTATCTTTAATTACAATTTTAGCCTTAGCAATTGTTCTTGAGTCAGCTGTACTGCATTATTACCATGACAAACCCAGCCTATTTAAAAATCTAATGTCACAGTGCAATTGATTAAGGTAAAATGAGATTATCCAGCAGTAAAAACTCAAGTGACTGCTAAGGAGAGCAGTCAGCATGTATACATGTACGT
Organism: Acanthisitta chloris; assembly: GCF_000695815.1. Classification (NCBI taxonomy): domain Eukaryota; kingdom Metazoa; phylum Chordata; class Aves; order Passeriformes; family Acanthisittidae; genus Acanthisitta; species Acanthisitta chloris. The sequence continues at coordinate 71,270 of NW_008676552.1, read as the reverse complement.
TTGCCAACACTCCCAGCATAAAACAAATGACTCGTTATATGGTATCTCTGTTGTGCCTGGATTCTGGTTTTCTATGAGTCATCCCTTGATTTACTGAAATAGAATAAGATGAGTAAGAGAGTCAAATTATAGGGAAAAATGTCTGCAAGTTGCATAATGTCCAATACTGTTATAGAGAAGAAGGATTATTCAACTTCTCTGTGCTCTTTATTGGCTCTGAATTTCATACAGAATCCTCTCATTGGATTTCTTGTACAAGGAGGAGTTTTAGAAAAACTTCATGAATAACCAAGGTCAGACTTTATTACTGCATAGACCATAACAGTCTTTTTCCTTTCTGATTACCCTTCTCTATTGAATTTGGATTCATCTATAACTGCATCACATGTAACAGTGTAAAGATATGCATGGTTGTGCAATGAAGGGGATAAAAGCAGTTTTCTATTACCAACACATTAGGTTGGGATTGGATTTGGCATTATGAATTATCATCTTATTTTACATATTGCTAAACAGAAATGCAGTGTTCCATTTAGATGTGACTGAACTGCAATGTTTTTTTTTAGAGGAGGAAGCACATCTAACATTTTTAGTCTTTTAGGCTGCCCTCAGTGTGGAGCATCCTACAGTTATGATACAGATGTTTTCACTTAGAGAGGTAAAAACCTACGAGGTACATTTGATTATGGCTGTCATCAGGGGCAGTTTGAAAAATCCTCAATTGCTGCATTCAGAGAAAGAAATAGCAACAGTGTCCCACAGAGAAGTGTCAAACCTGAGACTTCTCCAACTGTGCAAGGGGTAACCACATACAGCTCCAGTTCTAAAGGGTATAAAGCCATACTACAGAGATATGTTCTTCAGGCTGAAGCTTTAACTCAAGACTTTCTTTTTAAATTATTTAGACCATATGGATCTTCAATAAGATACCAAGTAACTTATCTCCTCAGTTTGAGAACTAATGCTAGAGCTGTAGTTTTACGTTATTTAGTTCAAGATAAGCTAATGTGAAAAGTAATTTTTTTTTAAAAAATACTGGTTAATAATTTACCTTTGCTTTGATTTGTAAAATCTTTGTCTATTTGTGTTTCAACTGTTCATTGTTACATAACTGCTCCCCGTGGCCCATGAGAATCAGGTTCAGGCTGAGGTTAAACTGTACCTTGTCAGAGCAGGGATGTGACCCAGTGCGAACGACTCCTATGACTCCATTTGTTTTCCTGCTCTGTAAATCTTTTGGCTCCGTGTACATGCGTGCGTAGGAGAGGAGAGCAGATGTGAGGGAAAGGTCAGGGATGCTGTGAAGTCTGTGAGGCTTTCCTTTTACTCTCCATGAGATTTAGATGCCTCCGTAGTGCAGATACATAAAACCATTCCTCGGTGAACGTTAGTGCTGTTTATTTTTAGTAGAGTATAAACTAGGAAAGAAAGGAACAGAATAAATCAGGTAGTGTGCACATAGCAAATGGCATCCACATCCAGTGTTGATCCACTGCCAGGCTAATCTTCAACCAACCAGAAGGTTCCCATAGATATATTTTCTATATCTGTATCAAAGAACTGAATATCTAAAGCTGAGAAACGGAAATAATTTGTGTGACTGTGTGTATGCAGTTTTAGTAAATCTCAACCACCGAGTTTTGCCCACGCACTAGAGAACAGAGAATTGCTTCTTTGTGGCTGCACATCTTTTGTTAGATTTTCTGAAGTGGTGCCGAGTTCGACATTGTAAGAAAGAATAATCCTTTGAACAGTTCAAGGTACTATGTTCTATTAGCTATAAACAAGGGATAAACAGTGATCATTTTCCCATTAGAGGAGGGTTAGCTGTGGCTGTAGTGGAGTACACTGAATTTTAAGATCAATGCCAACCACAGATCAACTGTACCATATACTGAGAACACTGAGAAGGATTCCCAGTACTTGTTTTCTTCAGATGTGCCACATTCTGATGACAAGTACCCAGAAACACAGTCCTTGGGCTGAGCCTACAGCTTCTCCCCACAGGTAAAAGAAACCAGCCAGAGTGGATTTGTCTAAGGCATAGCCCAAGGTGACTGCTGTGACTTTTGATCTCTGAGTACTCTTTGTTTCCTTTTTGTTATCTAACCTTTCCCTGTAGATTAGACCTTTACATGGACTTTCAATGAAAGAAAAAAAGAAGAAAAAAAGCCATGCAGTTGGTGACTTTTATTCTGATGTCAAAAGGTTTCCCTAAATTTATTTTCATATTTCCGTGTGTGTTTTAGACATGTTTCTCTATATCTGGCAAACATAGGTGCCTATGGATCATGTTGGAACTGGATATTGTCTACTGCTTCTCTGTCTCTGGTGTCAGGTTTGTGCTTGCCATATATGCATTTTCTTTTATATCTGACTTGCATTGCACATTTGGAAAGCAATTTGTCTGGCTGAGCAGCAGTGCATGCAGTGTGTGCTGGCTGTCTGGCAGTTGGCAAGTCATCTCAAGGATACCTGTTCTGGAAGGAAAACAGCAAAGTTTGCTGTTACTGTACCCTTTGAAAGGAAGGTTGGTGTCAAACCTTTGCATGGTGCTATCATTTTTTGTTAGTGCAAGAACACCAGACTGTGCTTACATGTGGACAGTGAGTAGGAGAGATACTGCCACAGACTCAGAGGCAGTTGGACAGACATTGTTTTGGAAGGAACAGGGAAAGGACAGTGGATGGGTAACTCATGGGACAGATGACATCCAGCCCAAAGTTCATCAAATAAGGTAATTCAAACCTCACCTTTTCAAGAGTATGTTAATTATGAACCTGTAAGGCAGTTTTAATTCTTATTCTCAAGGAAACAGAAAATGTTATGGATGGAGTCTAGTTTTGACCTAATGAAAACTGAAGTACAATTGAGATTTAACAATCCAGAAACATTTAATTGGAAATGGTAAGTGAGGAATCTGAGAAGAGCCACAGTTGTTGCTCGTGTGATGTTCCCTCATTTGCAGATCAGAGATCTCATCACAGTCAATTAGTAGAAGGATGGAAATAAAAGCAAACAAATTTCACTGTTTTTTGGTTTTTAACAAAGCTATGCCTTGAAAAAGAGCCACTGAGACATCCACTGGTGAAATCTGTGCAAACATATTTCTCCTTCAGTAGGCCATTGGCAGAAAGGATTTCCAAGGTATTTCCAAGGAGTTTTAGGAATGAACTCATGTTCTGAGGTTAAGCACACCTGACTTTGAGTGGTTACATACACCCTGTAGTGCATGGCAGCAGACATGAATGGCATGAAAAACAGTAATTCAGGGAGAAAAGTTGTTTATTCAGCAGTCATATGATTCGAGCATGGAGGCCACTGGCATAAATAAATGAAAGCAGTTTATGTATGTACATAAAGAACAGAGTATGAGATTCCCATTTGTAAAGTGGTGTAACATCCTACAGAGGCTTTTTAGTGTGAAAGAAAGGCATCAGAAGCAATTCTGAAACATATAAAGCTGACTGATTGTGTATAATGCTCCCCCAAAAAGAGCCATGTGAGAAAACAAGGCATCAGTAAAGGGCATTGTAAAATATATTAAAGCAGCATAGGAACAGCAAACCTGTTGTGTATTGAGGCCAGGATTTACAAAAGGACTTATGCTGCAGAATTACATTCCAGCAGCACAACTGTGGGGTGTCACTGCTGCCTAATATTCTTAAAGAAGAAATCTTCCTAATTTAAGCTACACTAAAGCCCTTCAAAAAACTTATTCAGGCAGTGAATTCAGGTATTATTCAGACAGTAAGTTATACTCAAAAGCATTCACAGACTACATGAAGCAAAACAGACTTTTCTTCAGCATGAGAAATGGATGTTTCCCCCCAGCAACTATAAAAAGATAAAATCAGGAAGATGCACTTACCTTTCATCTATTTTTTTGTATTCCCCAGGTCACTTTATAAATACAGTTAACACAGTGCTATTTCTTGGTGGAGATTTATAAAAATCAGCTCCATTATTTATTTCTTAAGGTGTTGGTGCAAAGCACATTTGATGTTTCTGCTTGAGATTCTTGCATTTTCATCTTCATGAAACAGGTTTGATTTTTTTTTTTTGCTTTTCATATTAAACAAAATGGCCTATTCAATTTTGAGACAAGTTTGCAGCAAGTAAAATAAATGCATTCAACAGCTGTGTAAATTCTGTAAGATTCAAACATCTGACAAAAATAAAAGCCCTTGTTGTAGAAATACAAAATAGATATATCTTAGAAATAACATAGCTAAAAGTTTTTAGTTTTTAATGTATTATGAAATACAAATCAGATTCACATTGTCCAATATGTAACATTTTGTAACCATATTAAGAACTAGCTTCATGCCAATAGTCTTGAACTATAATTAATTTTTAGTAAAGCAATAGAATGTGTATATTAATATTTTAATATGGTAAATGTTTGGAGAGACAAAGAATTTAACATTGGTAGGCAAAGATATGGAGACCCTACACTTACTGACCAGATCTTAACTCCCTTTGGGGTCCTGATTTTGTAGCCCATTAAGCACATTGTTGATTTTTACTTTACCTATGGAGCAAGGCACATAAACTCAGCCTGAATTTTGAGATAACACTTTCGTGATTTGTTCTCCTTTAAAATTGTTGGTCATTTCACTATGGGTTTATCTGGCTAATGAAGTAATGGATGTGTTTTCAGGCAGTAAAGAGGAGCTCATGATTTACCTAGACTCACATGTTAGTGTGGTGCTGTCCCTCCTTCCCTCAGCCCAAATTGATTTTACACTGGTGGAGTGAAATTTGGCCATAGCTAAAATTTAATCACTTATCCAGAGATCAAGGCAAGACATGATGGCAAATTTGATATCTTTAGTACTGTCAAAAAAACTTCTGCAAGGGTCTGGAAGTGGCAGGAGTAGTCACAGTGGAAGAGCCACATCCCTCTCATTTATATTGGTGTTACAACTTGAGTTACAAACTCAGAAAGTGCCACAGCAGAGTGACTGACAAGCTGTAGGAATGCACAGGACAAGAGGAGCATGTTATAATTATGGCTGGTCTGCATAAAAACTGAGAAAAACTGCTCTGTAGAAATCACTCAGTCTGTTGTGTAAACCAAAAATTGCCTTGAGCAAAAAACCTGGAATAACTTCCACATTAGGGAGCTTAAGCTATAATTTAGCAAAGTTTAAATTCATGTAATCCTATCATCCTTTATAAAACACTGGAATTAATATTGTTTGAGAAAATAAAAAGTTAATCAATATTGCACCTACAAAAATTAATACTGTTCTCACAAATAAGATCAGCCAAAGGCAGCATGTACATCTTAATCAGGGAACACAAAAGCAAGAGCTCTGGGGGGAACCTGGAGTGGTTGTCTAGGAAACAGCAACAAAAAACCTCAGTGTATGAATTCTGCTGTTAACAAGCAGTCAAGGTTCACACAGACGCTCCAACTTTGCAAGGGACAAATTCTGAGAATTAGAATATCTTCTGAGAATTCTCTGCTCACATAAAGTTTTGGAAATGTCACATAATTAGACAGACAGGTGTGATGCAACAAGCAAAGAACATGCAGCATTGTAGACAGTGTGGGCCACTCACCACACCTGGCATACAAGTTTTGCTTTTTTTGTGAGTGGCTGATTTATCTTAAACCATCTTAACATCCACATGTAAATAAACACTGATGAGAGTCTGACAGTGACACATTTATTGTAGGTGTTAAATCTGTGCATGGTACTTGTAAGACAATATTGAGAGCCAGCACTTAGTATTGTACTTTCCCAGTTCTAACAGGCTGGTGGGATGAGGTACTGGCAAAACATTAGTAAAATGTACACATTTCCTTGGTTTTTAATTTCGTGTACATCTTAGCCTTCTGCTGATCAATCTGGAATGTCAGACAACTGAAACACATCATATCCTTTAATATCAGATGCCCTTGGGTTTTGTACCAATCAATTATTGGTTTTACTTGTGAAAGGCAAATTGAGAGTTCATGAACAAAAATTGAATCTGCAAATTATCTTACCATCCTGGATGTCTGCAGTGTCCAGAGGTCAGCATTAAAGGATGAACTTTGTAAATTGCCTGGGCTAACACAAAAAAAAAAAGCCTGGTCTAACAAAAAGAAAGCATAGTGTCTGGGGCTTTTTATCTTCCCCTCCAATTTGCAGCAGGATTACGGAAAGTTGAGAAATTTAAAGTGTTATTGATTGCTACAGTTTTTTTGTCATCTTCTTTGACAGGTATTTTGGAGCCAGGATATCAGTACCTGAAAGGAATCTTTTGACTGTAGTCAAGAAAGAGTTCCCTGTGTGGAATCACAGCCCGTGAGTGGCCTCCTCTCTGAGCAGCAGGTGAGTGTGTTATCTCCATGGCACAGGAGGAAAGGCTCTTCTGATAAGGGGTAATGCCAGTTTCCTTGACACACTTTGTGTCATCCTCCTGAATTTCATCTCCTCTTGGATACCTGTCAACCACCCTGCCTCGTGGAGATAGGTATTGAGCAGGGATGAAATCTGAATAGAGCCACAGCAATATAGATCAGTCCCGGGGCTGGTGAGAGCACACAGGAGGGGCAGTGTTTTCACAGCCCCTGTTAGCAGGCTCTGTGATGAGCTCTGAGGCATTTCTGCCCAGCTGCAGGTGGCATTTGGCTGGTGGGAAGTGGCAGAGCACACAGATGGGTGAGTGGTTTCCAGCCCTGCTCCCACAGCCAGCCGAGCCCTCCCTCAGGTGTCTGGAGCAGGCTCATGTGCCCTTCAGCCACTTTCTTTTCCAGCTGAAATCAAAGTTTCAGGCTTTGTGGACAAGCTTTCCTCCCTGCACAAAGCAGCTGCCACCTTCTTTGCAGCACAGGGATTTTCTCCTCTGAAAGGTCACCTCAGCTCCCAGCCAGCACCGCTGGCTGCTGATCAGGGCTTCTCTGGAAACTTTTCCTCATTCATTAATCTGAAGTCTGCCCATACTTTCTTCCCACAGGGTGCCCTTCTCCGGCAACCTGCTGGAAATTTAAACTGGACTGATTTTTTCCCTGCTCAACAGTAAAGGACAGCACCTCACAGATGTCCTGGGGGGTATGTGTTGGGTGCTGGTGTTTCTCTCCCAGCTGGCTGGGTGCCATCCCAGCCATGCCTGGGTTTCTCTCACAGTGAGCTGTTCCCAGCCCTGGTGGCATCTGGCTGGGCATGGACCCTCAGAGGGATCAGCCAGGCAGACCTGGGAATGGTCTGTAGGCAGTGCTGGGGGCTCAGCCCTGGTCTGGGGGCTCATCCCTTTCCTAAGGGCTCTTCCTTGCCTTGGGGGTCTCAGCTCTGCCCCTGAGGCACCTTTCCCACTCTGCCCACCTCCCCTGACCTCTTCTGCCCTGTAGGACATCACTATTTTTAAACTATTTTTAAACCTCCAGGTTTTATCCCTAAATTTTATGTTGCCCTAGGGTAAGCCCACCAGAGATATGAAGCTATACATGGGAAAACCTGCTTTGGGAGGCTCTGGACATGGGCATGGCTGTTGGGCTGTGCAGAAAGCAGCAGATGTTTAATGTTTGTCTCTTCAATGCAAAATGCCATGAGGCTCTTCCCAGCTCAGCCCTTTCTGGCATTTCCCTTATAGCTGCCTTGCTTCTTTTGTTCTTCCTTGGCAAGCTAAATGAGGAAGGAACTCGTGAATTAATAGAGGAGGAGGTGTCAAAATTTAAATGTTTTTTTTTCCTGCTAGTATTTACTCAATTTGTAACACTTATCTCTGAGGGAAGTAATATAGTTACTCATAAAAGAGAAAGCCTGTGGCTTTTAATGTGAGAATTGGTGAGGCAGAAGGTTCTGGAGGAAACCTGCAGTTTTCACCACCTTGGGAAGATCAACAGTTACTCTTTGTCCCAAGGAGTGGGGAGTCCTCTGCTCTCACCATTAATGTCTTTAGCTCATTTGCAAAGGATTCACCTGCTTTTACAAAAATCCATAGAAGAATACTTGAATTAACTTCATAATTGGTCTTTGAAACTTACAGTCACAACTCATTTCTAAACAGATGTTTGGCTATGGATGGAAACCCCCAATAGCTTGGAGACCAGAAACCTCACAGTTCTTCAAAATTAAGCTAGAAACCTTTGTCCTTTCTCTGTTCAGTCCATGTTATATAGACTTGATGATCTTTTGTCTTTGAGTGCATTCATTTCTCCCTTGGTACTTTATTTCAGCAGCACCCACCTGGCAAATTAATCTAAAGTGAAGTTTACAACCATGTATCTGAAGTTTGCAGGCCTCAGAAGGAACTTGATTTGTGGTATGGGACAGGATTCAATTCAGTTGTAATTCTTAATACAAGTGTAGGTAACAGCCCATGATCATTCTTCAGCCAATTGGGTATTACTGCTCACAGATTACCTATCACATGTGGTCTCAGTTAATTATATAGCACCCCATTAAGTTGGTAAACACAATTGTCCTCAACTTTTGATGGACAAACAGGAATAACTTTCCTGGCATGACAGATGAGACTGCAGGAAGAGTATGGTCTTTATGTTTCAGTTGCACTAATATGGTATGGATCAGCATTACAAAAGAAGCTCCTTGACACTGTGGAGAAATAGGAAGTCATTGGGAGGCAAAAAAAATATTTATGAATACTGTTTCCTAATCCTTCACTCTAACCACTAAATTCTGTTGTCATTAAGGTCTCAAAAATAGAGCATATTGTTATTCCTAAATTGTGATACTGTATTTTTATTCAAGATTTGCATCACATATTGTAATGTATGTTGATAAAACAGAAGTTCTTAAAGGAATGACAACCTATCATGCAAAGGTTGCTTTATTTACAGTGTTTGTGACTCAGTGGACTGATGGTGCTGTCACTTGTTGGAAATTATAAGTGGAAAAGGCTACAAATAAACCAAGTCTCTGGCTTCCCAGTAATACACAGGGAATGTGCTATCTGATAACAGGAAATTATAGAACTACATCAGTATGTAATTTTTTACACAGCCCTGGAAGCAATTTTGCCCCCTGTTGTCCTCTTTACTGGAGCAAGTGAAGTGTGCATCAGATACAGGTAAGTGGATACTTAGTCTGTAAATTTATTTGGGAGAAGTCTGACCCTGACCAGCTTTCATCATGAAGGGTTTTGGACAGCTTCTGTCTTTGAAAAAGGAGTAAAAAAGTCCTCTGATTGTGAAGTGAACAAAAAATAATCTCTGTTTGGACTATAAAGAGTTACTTAATTAGTTCTCAAAGCATGGAACAGAAATTATTTTTCAAATCATGGAACAGAACTCTCCAGTGTCTGCAGTAAAATGGCCTAGAACATTTCATATCTTGTTTTCTGTGGAGGACGAAGATCCTGTGTGGTTCAGGTTCCTGGTGTCTGTTAATAGTGCTGATTAAAAAACCCCAAACAAACAAACAATCAAGAATCCTTGGTTGCTGTGCTAATTAGTGTATGGCATACTGCAAACCAGCAAGAGAACTATGGCTGGTTTAGTTAAGAAAAAAGTGTGGTGAGCGTGCAGAAAAGTCAGCTAGGGAGATAACCCTCACAAAACCCTAGACAATGCATTAACCAAGGACACAGTGAGGGTATTATTGGTCTCTGTTGCTTTTAGATGTGGGAGGATAATTCATCCATTGTGATTCAGGGAGCAGGAGCAGTCACTGGCCATATTTTCGCATTGAGTATTGATGGGCTGTATTTGTACACATTGATTGGGAGTGTTTTGGATCATTACAGCTATGCCTCTTGTGAAGTGTAGGTGTTTGCATTCCTGACTCTCTCAGAGCTGTGAGGGTTTGGAAAAAACAGTCTGAGCTAGCTTGTGTTGAATGTGCGTGTGTGGGACTTTCTTTAGAAGAACCAGGAATCTTTGCCAAGCTCTCGAGTAATGAATGAACTTGCTGAAAGCAGAGGATGTAAAGGTTAAACAGAAGAAGGAAGCTAGATCAGAACGTGTTTCTTGAAGGTTAGCTATAGAGAAGTTTGAGGATTCAAGCATTAGTCATTGGGTTCTGTGCATATTTATCATAGGCAATTATTGGGTACATTGCTGCTACCTTTGAAGTGCTGTGTCCTCTCTCCTGCTTCACAATAACCCAGGCCTGTATGCCTCTTTTCTTCCTCATTCTCCTGTGTGAATAGAAGGGTTGTGCCCTTCCTGTGAAGATCATGAAAAGGGGCAATTTTCCCCTCTGGTTTTCCTTCTGTACCACTAAAGTAGACATTGGGATGACTCCTCTTTAGAAGACACAGCTCCACCTCTTATTTCCACACTTTCTATACATAGAAAATCCACTTTTCTGTTTCTCTGGGAAGCTGGGGAGGTTTCTTTAGTGTTTGAAAATGGGTGCCCCCAACCTGATCTTTCGGCTGCAGTGGGAAGGAAGAAGTGCTGTAAAACAGTCAGGGTTGGCGTCACAGCCTCTTGATGGATGTTTCCCATGCCAACACCACTATTTGGGATCATTGCTTGAACCCAGGTTTGCATGGTTTCATACTTCCAGAGTGACTTGTGAAACTGGTTCTAAAGACACTTAGTATGAATTTTAAAAAATGGGGCATGAACAGAAGACCTGTTAATATCAGAAAAAAAGGTGTAAGTAGACCACAGAGACCAGAAATTGTAATTGTTTCTTTAGCTTTTACATTTATGGAGTCTCTACATATTCATCCTCTTGTAAGGTTTAACTTCCATGTGTTTGGAGTCCATGTGAGTGCAATTTCACCAGTAAATCTGTTGTTACCTTTGGACACCACATTTCTAAGACTTTTCCTTATTGCTGTAGTTACTTGTCACTTTGATCTCTTCCTACACTACCAATGTTTCCAAGCAGTTCTGCAATAGCTAATACCTGTGATTTAATTCTGACACTTGTTAATGGATACTTTGTTTAGGTAGATTATTTGATCATAAAGCTGCATAACAGGAATCTGCACATATTATTTCTTCTAAAAGAAGTTTCAGTTTTTATAGGGTCTTTTAAAAACAAGTGTACACACTTCCAAGTATTAGATTTTCTAAACTATGAGCTGTATGGGTAGCAGGCTTGCCATTTTGGCCGTTTTGTTGTTAGGCTTGCCATTAGCTCTGTTTGCTTGTTTTTCAACAGTAAATAGCAAACTAAATATTAAACTGGAAATGGCAAACAAAAATTGTAAAGGGGGAATATGTGATGCAAACTCTGACTTCTGGGGAGGTGGAAGGAAACAGGGAAGAAAATAAAATATACAGATTTCCCACATGTACATTTCATCCCCTTCTTGTCTGTATTGAATGTCTGAATGTATTTCAGGAAAAGATTTTTTTACTGAGAGAGTAGTCAGACATTGGAATGTGCTGCCCAGGGAGGTGGTGGATTCACCATCCCTGGATTTTTAGGATGAGACTGGATGTGGCACTTAGTGCCATGGTCTGTTAACCACAGTAGGGTTGGACTTGATGATCTTGGAAAAGACCCAGCTGATTCTATGATTCTATGACTGTAGACTGCAAATCTATATTACCTCATATTCCTTTGCCTTTCCAGCTGCCTTGCTTTTTATGGCACATTCTGAATTCAAATGAAGACTAAGCTTTGTGACTTTTCTAATCTTTTATTTCAGATTTGCATATAAACAGTAAGTATACAGTTCCAAAAGGAATGCAAATATTCCATCTGTCATAATTAGTATTAAGGCGTTTAAGAAAAAGGGAAAATGGATTTATGGTTCTGCTATATGAAAAAGCTATTTATCATTATAGATCTTAATTCAAAGTTGTAGTCAGCTGAGTGGTGGTTTTGGAGATTGCGTGCTAGGAATGAAAGGAATTACACCTCCCTTTTGTCATAAGCTTCCCTTGGTCTACTAAGATATCAAATTGGATTTGCTTATTCATCTGTGTGGCAGTTACACTGTAAAATGTTTTAATTCATTTCACAGACCCATTAGTAACAGCAAAGTGTTGATGTGTCTAATACTACAGAGCAGACTGTCTCACAGTGCCTGTTCTCAGAACAGTGTAGGGTCAAGGAGCCTCTTGATGTGTTCTTAACATTATTTCCATATTCTTTAAATGATTTGCAAGTTTATATAAGACTTATTTGGGTTTTACTGACTTGAAAAAAAGAATCTCGTCCTCAAAAAACTACATGTTTTCTTGCAAATTTCTTTAAGACAAAGCAAGAAAAATTAGGTGTCTCCCTCAAGGAATTTCCTTTCACTTTAAAAAAAAACCTTACAAGAATTACCTTTTGATAGGCTTTTCCCCAGGGCTTGGTAGCATACAGAAATCTGAGTAGGTCTGGTTATCTTATGAGGATTGTGTTTCATGTCTTAGACTTGTCAAGCTGCTTACTGCCTGTGATAGACCTTTCAGCCTTTGTATCTTGTAACATTTTTGTGGTAAAGTGTACTGGGAAAATATTCCTGCAAGATACATTTCTTTCGTGCAACTTCAGTACATGCTCACTGGTGAGTATGCTAAATTAATTTGGTTGCTTAGATCTACCACCTGGGGATAATGAAATCCTGCAGTGCAGAAGAGAGGGAATAACACTCTACTGTTTGTCATTTCTCTGTCCATTCCTTGGGAGTTCTGTTGTGGATCATAACACCAATAACAGTAAAAATGCACAGAGAATCTTGTTGGGTGACTAGGCAGCAGCATCCCTGTAGTCTTGGTGCCATTTGTGCCATTGAGATCTCATTTCTCATGGCAATTGTATTAGGATTTGAATGGGAGAATCTTGTGCTGCACTCTACTGTCCTGGTGTTTTCCTTAAGCATCTGCATGCAGTCCCCTTCTGCTAAGTGAATTCTTATGGGGAAAATGACTTCACTCTCCATTGAATCTCTAACTGTTGAATTTTTCTGGGAAGTATCTCTGACATGTAGCAGGGTATGGCTGTAACTGGTGTGAGAGTCTGGAGAGAAGCATTCCCCTCTGATCTTTGCATTACCTGCAGACTTCACATTGACTTTTTTCTCCCTTGGGGTGGAAAGGCACCACCTGTGTCTGTTATTTTGATGGCACATTTTGACTGCTGTGGATGGAGTGAACAGGATTTGACCTAGGAGCATATGGGTGAAAGGTGATACAGTCTCATGACTATTCTTTGGGCAAACTGCTTTACCTCATGATGAACATTCAGCCAGTCACTCTTGATAAGTACTGCTGCAAGTGACCTAGAACTTCAGTTTTTTCATTTCTGTTCCTTTTATAATCAGGCAGGCAGAAACATTTGCTTTGATCATTCATCTTTCTATTTTCTTATCCCTGTACCCCCAGGTAGCAGCTTTTATCATTTCCCACTGCTCTGTGCATACAAACACTATAAACAACTAGTAAAGTGTCTGAGTCATCAGATATAGTTCCTCGGGGAGTCCTGCAGAAGAGAAGTAGATCCTGCTTTTTGCTGCTCTTGCTGTGCTTATGTGAAGAGTCCCATGACACTGCTCTGGTACTCATTTTTAAGAAACAAATTCATAACCAGATGAAGAAGTTCAGGAAAATCAGAATATTAGCCCATGTGTTATTAATTTGAAGAGAGGCAGCTCACATAGTTGTGTGCCCGTTGGGTTTTAAAGCAAAAGTGGGAAATAACTGCTGTCATTAACAACTACTAAATTTGCATATTTATTATATTGCCAATGAAGAGCAGGACTGTGAATAAACTAATGTTATAACTGACAAGGGATGTTTTTTGGCTGGTGCCTTATGTAGAATCTTATTGCTGTGACAATTGCTGATTTGATGCCTTCCCAAGTGCTGCATTTTCAAATAGCTTCTTCCAGGGAAATCTCCTCAAAGAATTCCCTCCAGATTTGGTAGCTCCTGCCATAACACAAATTATGTTTTTGCCTCCATGTCTACCCAGTGTTCCTGGTGTTAGAAAATGATAACCAAAGTCATATATGGATGAAATAAGAAACATTCAAGGAAATGTGCATAAAATGTGTACAGACAATCCTTCTTCCAATCTGTTTCTGAAGATAACCTTGCAAACTTGAGGAGTGAAAAATAAAGCCAGCATTAACCCAATATGATCTTAAAAAAACTACTTTCTGTGTCCAGAAGGCATGAAGACAGATAAAGCACACTGATAAACACACCAGTGCAGGTGAAATCAGATTTAACATCAATATCATATGGTCACCAGAATCTGGTGTACTGTAAATTATTAAACGTAATCTTGACAGTTGCTTGCTGCAGTTTGTGGTCTTAAGGTGATAAGAGCCTTTAGATAGAAGTCCTTGGCTTGTAATAATTTTGCAATGGCTCTGGACATGCGTTGCCTGTGGCAAGGGCATTAGCTTCAAAAGAAATCCAGTGAAATGCAGGACACAGCAAAGAGGAAAAAGTAATTAAGGTATGATAACATTTTTCTGATGCGAGTTGAAATGTACCTGTGGCAAACAGAGTGAGTCCTGATAGATTTACTACAGATTTCAAGAATTGCCAGTGTTGATATTTATATTCTGTCAGAAACCAACCAAAGGACATAGGTGCTTTGGTCACACATTTGTAGTTGACTAATTTCCAGAGGTCAGCACTAATGTGACATCTCCAGACTGTCGTGTGGTGTGTTAAAACTAAAGGAATGTACCTGTGGCAAACAGAGTGAGTCCTGATAGATTTACTACAGATTTCAAGAATTGCCAGTGTTGATATTTATATTCTGTCAGAAACCAACCAAAGGACATAGGTGCTTTGGTCACACATTTGTAGTTGACTAATTTCCAGAGGTCAGCACTAATGTGACATCTCCAGACTGTCGTGTGGTGTGTTAAAACTAAAGGCAACTCAAGCCTCATGAAGAGGAAAAAGTAATTAAGGTATGATAACATTTTTCTGATGCGAGTTGAAATGTACCTGTGGCAAACAGAGTGAGTCCTGATAGATTTACTACAGATTTCAAGAATTGCCAGTGTTGATATTTATATTCTGTCAGAAACCAACCAAAGGACATAGGTGCTTTGGTCACACATTTGTAGTTGACTAATTTCCAGAGGTCAGCACTAATGTGACATCTCCAGACTGTCATGTGGTGTGTTAAAACTAAAGGCAACTCTTTTCAAGCCTCATGTTTTGAGAGAAATGCCACTCTATTGCCATTATTGCACTGTTATGTCCCAGAAACACCTGTTTCAGAGCTTGCACAGCCTGTAGTGCCATCATTGTCCTATAAAAAGAAATCAGTTAAGCCATTGCCTAATGCTATAGCTGATAGTTGTTGGTACTTAGCACCAGTAGCTTAAAAACATACAGACATACCTGATGTGAGCTTTGTAGTCATCTTCAGGACCAACATCCTACTCAGGCTCTTGATAACAGCAATGTTATTTACAAAAAAATCATGTATCTGTATGTGTGTGCACTCCCCAGGCAGAGAAGTTTTTGGTTAGTACTGAATGTCACGATGTAAATTCCCCCAAAGAAGTTCTCACTCATAACTGGGGTGGGGGTGGGGGGAATAAATCTAAAGTAGTGAAATTGTGACATATGCTCTCAAAAAATCCAGGACTTTTCCCTGTTGTTTCCTAGAAGTTTTTTTCTTAACTTTGAGAAGTGTATTTATTTCACATAAAATATATGAAATGGTTTTATTATGTGAAATATGCAGCATGCACCATGAATAATAAATGCCAGAAAACAACCAATCTTAGCAGATTGAGGTTGGCCTTTGCCAATGCTGAGTGGAATCCATGGAACACTGTGCAAGGACTGCTTTGACATTGCAAAGTCAGACACTAGGCAGCTTTGGTGGGCTGTACTAATGAATATGGACCACAGCTCTTTGCTTACAACCTGAGGCAAGAATTCAGCTGGGAGAGCATTAAAGAATACATTACCTTGTAATAATAAGTAGATTATTGACTGTTACAAGAGGTTAATGAGGATAGCAAAAGGAAGATAAGAGGGCTATAGATTGAGATTACTCTTAAGCTTTCTGGTTTTCTCTGCTTGAATTCCTGGTAGTAAAAAGACAGGGTTGATTTCAGGATTGTTAATGAAACAGGGTGAAATGGGAAAGATGGAGAAGAGTGAAACTGAGATTAAAAAAAGTGACAGTCTCAATTATTATATTGGGCCACATATTTTATCTTTAATGGGCTGATTAAAGATTAAGGTTTTTGAAATGCAGCACTATGGACCCATGGATTTGTGTTATAGCTCAGTAAAAAGAAGTTTCATGTACATTTTGGAATTTTGTATGTGTTAGTATTTGTACTGCTGTCAGTGCTGTAGCTTTTGTGCTTTTATACAACTATATATACATAACTGCACAGCAACTAATTTTTGTTGAGAACTTCTATATTAGTTTTACTTTATTTGAATAAGTACCTCAAGTTCCATGAGTTCTGAGCAGAAAACTTCTGAGAACAGGCAAACACAGGAGCTACACTGGAAATAGGCTGAGCTTGACTTGGCAAAAGAAACATTTTTAATGCATGGACAGCATTGCATTGTTAGCTAGGAATGTGTTCCTCTCAATAAATACTGCAGGATACTAAGTTTGACTGGGCAGAAGAAATCTTACCCAATCTTTAGCTGATTCTTATCTCCCAAGAGAAATCTGTTGGCACTCTAGGAGCATCTTGAAAGTGTCTCTGGAGTAAAGACTTGAGTAGAACAGCTATGGAGTACTTATCCATCATGCTGGATTTCAGAAATAAGTGGGAGCAAATCCAAAAACACAATTAGTAGTATGTAAAGAGAGTAAGTGTGTGATATGCCTTGACAGCAAATCCAGCAGGTGAGAAATGTTTATTGAACTAGAAAATTATTGAGCATGAGAATATCCTTCTTGTTTCTATTCAGGTTGACATGATGTGCCTGAGTGTTTGCAAGAAAATTACTTGACATTGCCAAGCCCAAACATGTAAAAATGTGTCAGGTCCCTAGAATCATGATCAACACAACATTTTAAAGAAAGTTCTTGGTGAGTTTTTGCTTTATTTTGGGGGGATGTGAGCTAATGTGCTGCAGAGAGATGACCTCTGTAGGTTATTTCATTTTATTTTCAGCCTATATAGTGAGCAAAAACTTTCAAAAATAAAAGCTGAGATTCTTACTGAATTATTACAAAGTTAATGTAAATTATTTCAATGTTAAGGAACATACCACCCCCAATGAAAAAGAACAGGTCTTGATGTGTGTACAGTGGTTAGCAACAGATAACACTCAACCAATTTTTTTTTCTTTTATACCCTACACCTTGGTAATGTGCCTAGGCTAAAGTTTTTTCATCTAGATTCAAACATCTTCAAACAAAATCTTGTTTGTTTTGTTTTGCATCTCTGGCAATAGAAATTACCCCGGGAAGAGTGTGACAAAGAGCAAGGTCTGAGAATCTCAGCTACAAGTTTGGGTTGATATTAGGGAGTTTCAGTAGCACCCTACATCTGCCTTTGTAGCTTACATGAAACAGGCAAACAAATAAATAAGAAAAAACCCAGAGCTCTTTGATTTATCTTTTTTTTTATGTATATTTTGTGTTTCTGCAAAATTTATTAGAGAAGAAAGCAAGTCAGAATTTCTTAATGTTTGCTTAAGGTAAACACTCAATGGAATATGGTTCTAGCTGTAGCAACTTAATAGATATAAATGACTTTTTCCCAAAGCCTCATCTTGACAAAAAGGTTTGGCAGACAAAATTTTGTATGTCTACAATATTAGGCTTCTAGGAGATGAAATACAGAAACACATCTCCTTTTTTCATGCATGGATTCATGCATTCTAAAAGCTTAAACCCATGGATATTCAAAGGCTGTGATCAGTAAGATCAGACTGGCATTCTCTTTGAACAAATAAGAAAGACAGGTTTTAATGATATGAATAAAAATAACTTGCTAACAAGTAGATTCTTGCAAAATAACCTTGTCCTCATTTGTTGCAAAGGACTTCAAGCTCTGTTTCAAGTGGAATGGAATTTTCAGAGTAAAATTCCAGGTTGCAGCAGATGTCAGGATTTCTGTTTTTTGTGGGACATTATGCTCCAGTTTGCCAACTGAAAGACCAGTAAGAAAATATCTGTGAAATAACATGGCTGCCCAGAGTGGGAAACCAGGTCAGTGAACTTTTCATGTCATTGTATTTTCCTTAACAAAAATGGAGCAATAAGTGGAACTGGGATCAGAGGGTGCCAAAATGAGGTTTTATTTTTCATAAATATCTTACACTGTGTGTCAAGGGAGGAAGTGGTTATGTGCTTATTTCAGCTAAAGTGCATGCTCTGAGCAGGGTTTGGATAGATGACCTCCACAGGTCCCTTTCAAAATAAAATTTCCTCTGTTTCAGTGCTTGATGTATCAACAAAATGTGTTTG
This sequence comes from Acanthisitta chloris, assembly GCF_000695815.1. Taxonomy (NCBI): domain Eukaryota; kingdom Metazoa; phylum Chordata; class Aves; order Passeriformes; family Acanthisittidae; genus Acanthisitta; species Acanthisitta chloris. Next base: position 52,995 of record NW_008676552.1, on the reverse strand, counting down.
TATGTATGAAACAAAGCGAAATCATCTGTCTGATATCTTAGCATACAATATGCACAAGTAGGAATATTGTAGGAATATCAGGGAATGTTTTGTTGCCTCCAGAGATCCTTCTGTACTTGCACATTAATTAATGCATGAGAACTCATTAGCACACCAGAACAGTTCATGGAGCTCCAGAGAGGACACATGTATCTGTGCTCCTTGGTCTAGTTCCCAGCAGTTGTGGTAGGCTGTGTTGGCTTTTGTTCATTCATTAATTGAGCTTTTCCAGGGCCTTCCCACTCCATTAGATGTATAACAAGAATATTATTGACATTCATCTGCTTTCTTATTCCTTACTCCTAGACCAATCCTAGGCACTTCTGCTCAACCTGCTGATGGGCTTTGATAAACCCTTCCCTTGGTAGTTGATGTCCCTGACAATCCCTTGCTTACCTTACTTGTCACAGAGGATGTCAGTCTAGAATCACAGTTTTATGATGACTTATCTTGGACAGGAATATGCATCTTGGAGCCTGAAAGTCTTAGGATTTCTTTTTGTTTGTTTCTACTGAGATTTGGCAAAATGCAGTGACTGACAAATTCTACTTCTCTGAGACTTGAGCATGGGAATATGTTACTGACTAGTAATGTGAATGTGTAACCAGTTGCCATGTGACATAGTTCTCTAGTTGGTATATGAATATGAAATCATTTCAGTGAGCTAAGGTTACTTTCTTTTTTTTCCAGCACGTCAAGAAATAGAAGTATTACATGTGCTTAGAGCTCTAATGTGATTATGTCTCCACAGGATACCAGGATTTAATGTGTTGTGTAGAAACTTTAACATAGAATATTATGCTCTTGCTTACTGTATTTGCAACCACTGTCGGGGTGACATTTGAGCAGACTCTAAAAATAATTTCTCTTGCTTACTGTATTTGCAACCACTGTTGGGGTGACACTTGAGCAGACTCTAAAAATAATTTGTCTTTTACAAGAGAAAAAGGTGTTCATTGATTGTCATGAAAGAGGTCTCACAGTCAATGAGGCACATGGTGGAAGCATAATGAGTTGGATGACGATTTATCACATGCAGGTAGAATCTAACAGATTTCTCAGTGTGTCTGAAGCAAGTTAATTTGGCTGCCTTAATCTATGCTTCATATAATTGTGATGACAAAGAAAGTAACCCAGTTTAATTTTAATGCCCTAGAAGCCAAGAGAAATTGTCATTATTTAAAATTAAGGATAGTTTAAATCAGCCAGATAATATCCAAACAGGGCCTTGAAATATTATTCCTCATTTTTCCAGAATTCAAAGTAGTAAAAATTCCCAGTAATTCTGTAATTTAGTTATGATCCTAAGCACTCTTTAAATTGGATTAGAAGTGAAGCTCCAGATTAATGTTTCCTATTGCACCCCTTAGGCTGCCTCTTTTCACAGCATTCAGCTCTGATAGCCCCATGTACTGACAGTTCTGGTGTGTACAAAGGAGAAAGCTATTTGGAGGGCAGTGATTAGCTTTGTCCTAATGGATGGTTGTCAAAATTACTTTTCCCTGAGTTCTTGCCCTGTAATTCTCAGTGAACTCAGTGATACTCCAGGTCATACCTCTATTCAGATGAAAACCACAGTGGCTGAAGGTGGGCATTTGAAAGCAGCAATGTGTAAATATTTTTGAAACATTTAAGTCTCTAATGCCAGCATTTGCTCTCGGAAGTGTCACCTTTCATATGCAGATCCATTTTCATCTCTCTCCTTGCAATGTAAAAATAACCAATCTTAAATAATTGCAGACACTGTAGGACTTAAGTAAGCTGTAATCAGCAGACAAAATAACTTGCAGTTACTCACTTTGATTCTTTTGCTCTGTAGCACAAGGTGGTTATTACAGTGAGTGACCATCCTGAAGTCGTTATTCTGATCCTCTGCAGCTCTCCTGAGGCTGCTGTAGCTTTTGCAGAGTGGCTGAGGCTGCAGCTGTGTTAGGGTGTGTAGCTCAGTTTTCCATGGTGCATAACATCATCATAGTTTGCAGTGGTCTCTTCCCACAGAGTCCTGTTTTGACTGAAGGACTTCAATGGGATGTAATCCCAGAACTAGTAGGGGTAGCTGGTGCTTAACTGACAAGGAAAGCTTGGTCAGTTATTTAGTAGAACAACATGAAAAAAAATCAAGTTTGTCCTTGGAATTTTGAAAAATTGTTGTAAAAGTACGTGTGAAATCTGTTTTCCTAAGATAGGCAACCATCTTCTACTACTGATCCTCCCAAAAGCTTTTCCTAGGTAGCTGATGTAGAGGACTAAAAGTGAGGGTGGTGTGTTTGTATGCTGAGTAAATGCTACAACAGACACAGAGCTTGAAAAACACTTACTGGAAATGTTCTGGACAAGTCAAATTGTTCTGCTGTCCTTTGAAACCATATATACACACTGTCCTCTGGAGGTGCTTCCCTGTTTCCTCCCTTCAGCCAGATGGAATTACAGAGAGACTTAGAGTACAGCTATTGCCACAGAAATAAATGTGTCAGGCTACAAATTCTTACATCCTATTTAAGAAAACCTTTTTTTTTCACCACAGTGGTTGGACAAAGCTCGTGCAATTCCTCTTGCATGACTGGGATGTACTCTGTAGCATAGAAATGTTAATGCTTCCTGTTGGGTTTAAAATCTGTGCCTCATTTTGACTGTGGGTTTCACTCTTTTGAACAAATGCTTTTGTTCCTCAACTCAATCATACAGATTTCTTTAGTTGTATTATACCACCTGGAATGGAAAGAAATGTTTACTGAAAATTGCTGTCAGCTAGAGGTGAATTATCAGATGTACTTTTCTTGAGACAAATGTTGCAAAGAGCTTCATAAAGATTTTTACAATTTGTAGCTCATTGACAAGTTTAATCAATACTAGTGTGGAGGTTTTCAGCTGGGCAGAAAGATCCTGCAGAGTGTGAATGCTGCTAGAGGTGTCCCTGGCCAGGTGGCAATGCTGAGGAGGCTGCTCTGCCTTAAAGCAGACACTGGTGTGGTTAAAACCAGTGCATGTGCTGAACACAACTATGAAAAGGCCTCTTCCTCATGCTTTCTTCCTCCACATGCATTTATTTTCAGAAGAAATCTCCACTGCTCTTAGGCCAGAGGGTGCTCTGTGCCATGTGGCAGCACAGACAGGAACACTGATCAGTCTCACACTTAACAATCCAACCAGGTGATCCATGTCCTTTATCAACTGCCTTCAGCTGTGGATCTCTCTTGGAGGGCAGGGACTTTGTCTTTCAGCAGTGTTGCAAGCCTGTGGACCAAACAGGTCATCTGTTCAGAGCAGAAGATGGTATGGTGATCTGTATTGGTTTTGGTGTCTCAAAGCAGTGTGCTCAAGTTCCCTTAACAGAATAATCCAGCAGAAAGTGGAAAACATGCTCCTGAGAGTGAAGTCAAAAGCATGTGATGAGTGCAGCTCTGCAATTTGAAGCATACCTCACTGGGAGTTTGTCTTTGTTAGCACTCAGTGTAGTTAATGTGTAAAGATGAGGGGGAGTTCTAATTCTGCATTTACTGAATATAACATGTCATAAGATCATTGACAGCTAATCAGAAACTTCCAAACTTGTTCAGCATTCAAAGACAGTTTGTAACCAAATATAAACTTCAAATTGATGTCTTTGTATCAAACCTTATGTAGATTCTATGCTCAGGGACCTTTAATGAAAAACACAACAGAACTTTAGAGGATTCAAAACGTTGACTGGTTTCCTATTGCACTAATTCCTCTAGAGTAAGCACAAGAGTTTTTAGAAAAGCTTCAGTAATTTAATTCACTAACCAGACATACATACATCTCACTGGTGAGATGCTATGAGAAGCTGATAAGGCATTGTAAGCTCTGCTCAGCAAAAACTGAACCATCAGTGTGCTACCAACATTATTCTCATCCTAAATGCAAAACAAAGTACACTACCAGCTACTAGGAAGAAAAATAACCCTATCCCAGCCCAAACCAGGACAACAGGAAAGGATGTGAAAGCATATCTGTATCTCATGTATGAAGGATAAAATTACTGTCCTTTTATCTCTCTTCTGCAGCTCACATGAGTGAACCTTGCTATCTTCCACTGGTTCTTGATTTTGAGGTGGATATTCCATATTTTCATTAAATAGTACTGCAGGTAAAAACTTTAGAAGTATACAAAGACTGAGTAAATAATTTCTCAGCCCTGCACACCCTACTTTGAGCTTCCAACTAGAACATTTTTGCTGTGTGCATGGCTCCTGTTGTTCAAAAGAGCTCCCACCTTACCTGCTTGTCAGCTGAAGTGTTTTGGAGGATTTTGTCTAATGCCTAGTGGCCTGACTAGGGGGTAAAGGAGACAGTCATGAGTTTTGACCAATTCTAGGTAAAAATGCTTGAATAATTAGTTGGCACCACAAAATTCACAGGATGGTTTTTTGAAGAATGAATTGCCCTCGTCCTGAGGTGAAGCAGCATCACTCAGTATGCAAGACACTCCAGGTAAGTTATTCAGCAATTTGTCCAAAGCATAGTATGAAATGTGTTCAATAATGTGTTCACATAGCATTTGATTTGCCTTCGTTCAGAGCTGTAAAGTTCTAATTTAGAAGCAGGGCAAGGAAATAATATTATTTCCACAGGTTTTAGTTGATGTTAAATATGATTTCCCCAGTACCTTTGCTACTCTTACCCTGTGCTTAGTGAAATTTAACATCCAGGAGCAGAGATGATGACACGGTGACAGTCCAGCCCTTCCAAACAGTTTGATACCAGATCAAGTAATCAAACTGGGCTATTGTGGAGTATCAGTAAGATTTTGATTTCCTCCTCCACTGATGTCACTCAGAAAGGGACTAACAATTCCAGCACATGGGAATGTTTTTGTGTAATGCTTCTGAAGTCTTTTAGAGTCTTAATTTGAGTGAAACCTGGTTCTACTTTGCAAAGACTGTAAGACTATTCAAACCCATAAGGCTTTTTTTACTAAAAAGCTTTCTTTGCTAAATGGTTATTTTTATCAAGACTTTTAAGTGCATTAAAATGCATTAGTCACATGTCTTGTTCAGTGCTCATCACTGAAATATTAGCTACTCAGGGCTGAGGTGATAAAAAGGTGCAATGCACTTGAATATTCAGTAGTACATTACTTGCTGTCATGGTACCAGTTTTCAGGGAGAGTTCAGTCAAGGCAAGTTCAGTCTGGGAAAGAAACCTACCAGTCTTCTTGTCTTCTTATTTTTTTATTAAGTCTCTGAACGTGGAGAGCTGGCTGGACAATTCCCCTCACTATTTCTGGGCATAGGCATTAATTCAAAATAATTTTATTGAATCTGAGGTGCCACCATCAGTGTCTGAATTCACAAGAGCCTCCTGGCTCATCCTTGAGGCAGAAAGTGGCAACAGCCACTGGAGAGTGAGAGGTGTCATGGATAGTAATGCAAAGGATTCTCTCCCCAGGAGAGTTTGGGATCTTTCCATTGTAAATAGACAATTTTACAGCAAAGAAATACTTGGATTGAACAATCAGTTTCTCAAGCTAAAGGACACAACCAATTCCAATAGTGGTTTGTAACTTTACTTAAGAAACATGAGGTCAACTTGTGTCCTCTGCACTGTGGCCTTGGTTATCTGAGATGTGGTTGCAGAGCTGGAGCCTGAACCTGTCAGATCTCAGAGTGTGTCTTAACTATGTTGTCTGGTTTACAGCCAACTACAATTTTTCTGCTCAGCCTGTGCCAGGCTATGTCCTAGTTTCAAAACAATATCTTCACTATGCTTCAATCCCCAAGGGCAGTAGCTACACCAGATTTAATTAAAACTGGGAATGCTAATCAGCAGGTCTTCCTGTAACTGTGAGGTTTCTCACTGTCCCAAAGTTAAGTGGCTTTTGCCTTCTACCATTGTGGGAACATTGAAATAATGTTCCTGGGTCCCACATCTGAGCCTGCAGTGCCAATGTTCTTTACACCTGAAACTTTGGGATAGTGGCAAGTTCAGCTGGGGATAGTTTGTCTTCAAATACCTCAGTGCAGGGGCTGCCTAATTGAATTCTCTAACAGATACCCTTCCTACATTTGCAAATCATAAAACAACAGCAAGACTTCTACTACTGAATATGTGTAAGGAAGATGTAAAGAACCTTGAATAACTTAATGCTCTTCTTTGCAATGAATTGGATCATGTCATGCATTATAGCAGACACCTGTTTCAAGCCCTGAGACCTTGATTGGGCAGGTTGTCCTAATCAGGACATGGCACTGCTGTTGCCCTTGCAGCTTGTGCAACTGGATTTTGTTCCCAGGCTGTGTGTTACAGGAGGATGAGGGAAGTGGCAGCACACTCTAAAGGTAAGAAGTAGGAGAATGTCCTGAAGTGCAGCAGTTGCAACTAATTGTTGAAGTCAACAAGGTGAAGTAATTTACTTTGCTGCTTTAAACAAAGAAAGAGGGGAGTGAGGAGGAGGGAATCGTGTGAAAATAGCAAGCAATAAATGTAAATGCTTAAATTTGCATTGCTATAATGTTGTCTAAGAGTATGGAAATTTCATGGGGTTTCACTTTACTTCCACAGGAAGTTTTGTGTTTATATTTAATTTCTGGGAACCCAAGGGCAAAGTAAAGCAATTAAAATGTTGAAGACTTAAAAATAAACTTCAGAAGCTTCAAGTAAAATACCTTTAGCTGATTAGTAGTACAATGCATCTTTAATGAGAAATAAATGAGGATTGCATTGTTTCTTAGGATAAGGAGAGGCATTAGATATCTGCATTGATAATAGAGAGCTTGGAAATAATCTAACTCTATGAGCTGCTTTTCTAGAAGAAAAATAGGAGACTTCTACATGGCCTAATGCACAGATAAGAAACACAGTGAAACAAATAAATTTGTAAAATTTCTTTCAGTAAAAAGTTTATTGCAAGGTGAATTTTAACACAGTCCTGTCACTCTCTTGCTCTGTTTAGACTCACCCCTTTGATATGTATCCATGGTTCTCTATTTTTGTCAAACTTAGTTTGTCTTGCAGTGTGATTTTAATGCAAACTAATTCATGTAAAAAGAGGAGGCTGTAAAATTTAGAATTGATTTTGGATGACCCACATATAAACCACTACCTCTGCATTTACCCACAGCAAACAACATTCTATTAAAACCAGGGCTCAGAAATAGACTTTACAAAATATTTCTTCACAGTTACCCTATCATGGCACTGTACCAAATGAAGGCAATAGGAAAATCCTTTGATTGGGAGGATTGGCAGCATCTATGTTTTTAAATCAATTGAATTTTAAATATGCATTTATTGTCTGGGTTAAATTGCTGCACAGTAAAAAGGAATGCTGTTCTCCAAACAATAACTGGTGTATTTGAGCTTTCAAATTGGGTCACAGTTAACAGGCAGCATGTTCTGTTATTTCTCTTTTTCTCTTTCTTTTTCCTTGCTTTCTTGGAAAAGTGATTGAAACTGTAATCATTACTGCATTGAGGCAATGTACTGATAAAAGAATAATATTCTTCATGAATGATAGATCCTCTGCCTTAGTCCTGGTTTTGATGGTATTGTATTGTAGAACACTCAAAAGAACAATGTAGAAATCTGCAGTCTGAACAAAATATGCTGAAATGCACTGAATGAGTACAGCAATCCCAGTCATTGCTGGAGTTTATTTTGGGGAGTGAACACTTCACCCTCTGTATGGGACTGTGGTGACATGAAATAAATTGGAACTATTAATCTTATACCATTTTACAATCATCATATTCCTAAACATGCTTTTAAATAAAAAAAAAAGAAGGACCAGGGGGTGGGGAGACAACAAAACTGCTCTAGAAAGCTCAGGTGCTACATCACTTCTCTCCAGTCATATCTCAAATTGCTTCCACAATTAAATAGGTTGGATAGAGCTCTGTAGGTGGTCATAGCTATTATCTTGTGAGCCAAAGCAGCAATGCTGTGCATCAGGCTGCCTTTTCACTGAAGTGTGTGCACACTTAAAAGGTTATGATGGGATCCATGGAGTGTAAGGAGATCCTCTGCCCTGGTTTGGCTACAGTGACCAGGGCTTTAGGTTTATGTTTCAAAATGAGAAAGTACTGAAAGTGAAAAAAAAAAATACACGTAAGAAAGTTAAGCAGAGTTTTTAAAGCAAAACATGTATCTTAGGCTACTTTTTGTTAGGCCATTTCTGAGGTGAATTTCTGTAGGCTGCAAGAACCACATTATTCTGTGATAATATTCTCTTTGCCTTATGTGTATCCAAACACAAGTCATTGGTTTCCTACCTGGTGTGCAGCTGATACCTGACTCAGATGATTTGTGGACAGGCAGGTTGCTGATCTTGGGTCATGAGAAACTCACTATGAGATTCCTTCCTGTAGGGCTGTGCATTTTTTATATGGAAAAGAGTGAGGAAGAGTTGAATATACATAGATAATGCCATTTCCAGTTAATTTAAAAGGCCAAGCAGTGGTTTTTTTAAACAATGCTATACCTTTCTAAGCAATGTTCAAGAAAGATAGGGATATATTTAGAAGATAGATGTTTCAATTTCTGGCTCCCCAAATGTGACATAACAACACTATAAATTTAAATAGGATGAGGCTTTAATGGGTCTCCTAGAGGAAGAAAAAAAAAAGGTGTTTATTAGTAGAAATGTACTAAACTACCTGCATTTGACAAAGTGCTAATGGAGGAAATTAATTCTAGCGAAACAAATGAAAATGTCAATTAAAAAAAAGTAATGGCTCTCCCAGTTGGGGGTTGTGGTTTTGTTTTTGGGTTTGTTTTTTTCTTAAGAGAAGTGCTGGGTATGTTTTTTTGTGTTGCTTGAGAAGCTTTTGATTTGTCTGTGTTGCCTTAATTCTGTGCACGTTGTGGGGTTTTTTTGGGGACATTTCCCCCTCTGGATCTGTATTTCATTTAGACTGGGGGCTAATTTAATATTCTGGTCTAATGCTTTTTCTCTAGTATATGTTTTATTTTGGCAAGAAAAGGTGTCCAAGAGCACAGTGCCTGCACTTACCACCTTTGACTTACATAATGCTCAAATGACTGAGGAACAAAGAATTAATAAACCCCTTTAATGCTGGGGAGAATGGGATTAGAATGGAGACAAACAGCTCATGAGTCCTCACTCTCTAATACAAGGAAATAATTTTAAGATGACACTATCTATCTCAAGGTGCCACTGGAATAACGTGGTGGATGTGGGAGCTGCCAGTGACTCCTTGTCTTGTGTGTGGGGCTACAGCAACCCATTCCCATCTTGGGCCTTACATATCTGGCCATGAAAAGCTTCCTTGTCTGTTTTCAGTAGCTGTCTCATATTTGCATAAGAAATTTGCCTATCAGCTGGATGTTGTTTTGGTAGTGGCAACTGGGATTGGCACAAACCACCTTGCTTTGCACACCCATCTATACCTGTCAGGGATGTGGTGCATATCTATCAGTATAGAGCAAGAAGAGAAAGACATTCCTAGTAACTAGAGAATATTAGTGAAGTGGAAATTCCCTCTCTGCAATTCTCTAATGCCAATCAGCATTTCTCCATGGTGACTGTTTATCATGAAGTCACAGGTAATGTCAGGGCTTGCTTGGCAGGCAAGCTGGCTGCTAACTACTTCTTTGAGGTGTCTTCCAACCAGGTTGATTCTATGATTCTACTGTGTGTGCAAATGTTCCCCTTGCTTTAAAGGCTTTTGCTGTGTTCAACTGGTAGCTGCAAAGGCTTAATGAGAGCCTTAAGAAAAGCAGCTTCTTCCCAGCACTAACAGAAGTGAAGCAGTGCCGTGTTAGCCTGCAGTGGCTAATGCAATGACACACACAGATGGAGGAACTGTGCATTTTTAGGCTGTGAAACTCTTTGGTTTTAATGCTTTGTAAATTTGCTTATGTTAGATACAGCTCTAATTTTTGTTCTCCTAGCAGAATAAAACCAGGTACTTGAGGAGAATGTCTGGAACAAGCAGACACTAGAAAGCAAGTGGCTGTAAAGAGGCAGTCAGAGGGGCAGTGAACAGCACATGATGTCTGTGAGCAAGGATGGCAGGGGAGACTTGACTTCTGCCAACAGAAAATGTGATTAAGTTTTAACAAGACATCAAGCATTTCTTTTCTGTCTGTAATCTCCAGAAGCTGAATACTGCAGTCCTATCAAAATATTGCCTCTATTAAAGATGAGATGGTGGACCCAAATGCACTAAAGGCAAGCAGCAGGCAAAGGGAGTGAACTCAAGGCTCAATGAGTTTTTAGAAAGGTTCAGAAGCAGTGTGTGCCTAGATTTACTGCTCACACCAAAGCTGACAAACCAAGACTTCTCTCAAAGACTGTTTTTAGTAATTTGCCTCATGTTCATAGGTCACCACCTCAGACTGTACTTAATGATGCAGTATTTGGTTACTTTCACAGGTTGCTCTGGTGCTCTAATACGAATTTTTCACACTTAGTAAGAGTCATCAAGGTTTAGCTCATCCTTTCAGAGGCTAAAAGACACCGAAATGAATTGTGATCACTTGATTTTTTTTTTCCTCTCTGCAGTCCTTGAGTCCTTAGCAACACAGGAGGACTCCCTTGCTCTCTATTTCATCAGCACTTTGACATTTTAGTCACATCTTGCTTTGAAGTCAGTCATGTGCTGACAGTGACAGAGAGTTACAATTACCAACCCTGCTGGAGATATAAAAGCAATGTCCTCAATTGCAAAGGATGTTTCTTAAAATTATAATTAGGGTCTCCATGGGTGAATTGTTTTATAATTTAACATAATACATATTGTTTTTCTTGACATAAACAAGATGAGGCACTATGGCAACAAGGACCTCTGCCACTTCAAATTAGTAACTGTGTCAGTATTAACTCTAAATCAGCTAACTGCACTAAGAAAAGTGATTTAAAAAGCACATTCCTAGTTTATTTTCTTACCTCTATACTTCCTACAGTAATGTCCAGCCACACACTGTAGTTATAAATCCTTCCCATGATTGTACTGTATGAGCAGTAGGCATGAGACTTGTGAAAACATCCTCTCATTTTCTGTATTTCTCCTGAAAATGAGACTGCAAACATTCAACTGAACAAAACCAGGTGGAAAATAACAGCCAAATAACTCTCTTTCTCTCTGAATCAGCCACTGCCTGTGCTCAGGCTGCCCCAGCTGGGCCTGTCCAGCTGCAGCTTCAGCTCCTGCACTGGCACAAGGCAATGCTAGAGAGGTCATTTCAGAATCTCACCAGTTCCACAAATCAGGCTTGGAGGAGCCTCCTAGTTAAACTGTTGTGTCTAAAATGTAATTAAACTGACTCTTCAGCTCAGTATTTCATACCTCTCACCACATTTAAATATCTGTAACACCCTCTAGGGAACAATCCTGTATGTGAGTGTAAAAACCTGATAGGATGCATTGCTCCTCAGGCAGCAGGAGTAATGTTCAGTGTGTTCCTCCCTCTTCAGGTGCTAAAACTAACTCTTTTTTCTAGATAACCTATGGCATGGATTATAATGTGCTAAACTAAATATTTAGGTAATTAAAACAGGTTAATTGCATGAATACTTTTTTTTAAAAAAACAAATCTGATACACTTGCTAAAAAAAAAAGAAATGGATTGTAGCACATAAACTTCTCTTTATAGAATTTATTTATAAAGACTTATTCCAGTGAAGAAAATACACTTTTTAGGCACTCTACATTGCATTTGAAAATCAAAGCTCTCCCCTTGCCTAGGAATCAACAAAGTGACTTCTGGAAACTTTTCTGTACAGAACATCCTCCCCATGCAATTATTCCAACTTCTGAACTATGGCAAGAATATCTGTTAATTGAATGGTGCTTACATTTAAAAATGAAAATACTTGCTTCATGTTCAGTTTCTGTCAGTGGTGTCTCTATTAGCCTCATTTACAGAGTTTTCATCATATGAAACTATGTAAGAGAAACTATAAAACTATGTAAGATCATAGAAAAAACTTATAACCAAGATAACAGAAACTCAAGCTGGGACTGCAAACCAGAATGTGTATTGCTGCTGAGGAAATAAAGCCTGGGCAATGGGAGAAAATATGACACCTAGGTAACAAAATATGATTCAAAGGTTGAGAAAAGACAGTGGAAGTCTGCTTATTTCATATTTTTTAGATTTTTCTATAGAGTAAAAATAATGCCCCACTTATATTGTCCAGAGAATAACAGAAACTACTAAATTTGTTGATTTTAAAATACCCTCTCAAATATAAAAGCACAATAGAAGTGAGTTAAAGGGTTATGTGGAAGCTAAACTCCCACACTTTGATACACTTTCTCTCTGATAAGAAAGTCTTATCTAGGAGCAAAGTGAGAATTCTCAGAACAGTACTTTGCAGTGATACATTACCATATTAGCTCTGCTCTTCTTCCATATTCCTCATAGGTCTCATTTTCAAAAAGCAAAACATGTCAACAACTTTCTTGTTATTTAGGACGCTAACAAACGTTGAGCTGTTCTGGGACACAGTGCAGGCACAAACCTGTATTTCAGCCCAGGGAAACTTTATGAAACTGGTTTTATTTATCTAATATGGGGAAAAAAATATCTTTTGACATAGCCTACTTTTGCTTAGCCAGCATATCCAGCAGCTCCTTCTCTATGCCTTGGCTGCTCAGTTCATCTAAACTGTAATATCTGTGAACAACCTTCTCCTCTGTCACAACCACCACGCGAAGGCCGTGCGTGTCCTCCCCCAGCTGACAGCCTATGGCTGAGGAAACCACCATCTCCATTCCTTTGTAGGACCCTCCAGCATTCCTGTGGTAATGTCCAGAAAACACAGCTTTAATGCCTGTTAAAACAAAAGGAGAGTATGTATTTAGTTAGTAGTTTACAGGTGTCATGTTTCCCTTCATTCTTCAATGGCTCATCGAGCTGAAAATGAAAACTAAACCATTAACCCAAACTTGCATTTCAAACAAATAATTAGTAAACAGTAATAAATAATTCTAATAGTCATAAATAATTAGTAAAACTCTATTCTGCTCCACCAGCTCTGTTTAGGGTTACTGGACTCTGACTTCTTTATTCTTACTGCTAGGTATGTCTGTCATCTCACTGCTCCTTTGGCTAGAAAATCAGGAACAATCTAGAGGAAGCTGATTAAAATGAGATATCTGCCTAAAGAATGATGAACATGACTGGAAAGGCAAGGAGACCAGAGCTGTGTTGTCAATTAACATGAAGAAAATTCACTAAGGAGAGCTTAAACCTGTTTACCCAAGGCCAGTGACCTTAAAAAAATAAAAAGGGCAAGACAAACAATAAAAAACAAATGAGAAGATAAGTTGTAATGTTTTCTCAAGACATTGGGGGTTACACAGATGGAATGGAGCCAGGTACATCAAAGAATCTAATAAAGCAGAAGAGGTGGTGAGTTATAAGAAGAGAGAAAGAAAGATGAGAACAGCCAGGAAAGGAATGGTTGGCACCTGCAAGAAGAGTCCAGCTTGGAATGACACGAGTTAATATTTATCTAGCATTGGGTATGAACAAGGCAGGTTTATCCTCATTCCCTCTGTGTTTTTAATGACTTAAGGCTGTTCTGTTTTGGGTTTTAAAATTTTTTTTAAACTAGATTTTGGACGGTTTTAAAATTTTTTTTAAACTAGATTACTTATATTTTGGACTGTACTGAAGTAAAAACCCCAAAACACTCCCATTATAAACTCGAAAAGAAAGAAATACATTTGATCTGTGCAGGAGATGACAATATGCTATTTATAAAATTTCTGGGGAGGTCACATGCAAGTACCATCCAAGCTTGGTCAGGAGTGGCAGAAAAGCTAAATGCCAAGCAGAAGCAGGTAAAGAGGACAAAGATATATCTAAGGCTTTAAAATATATGTGGAAATTCCTGACTGAATCATTGCCTGATTAGCCAAACACATGTTTAAGAAGTTCTACCATTCTTCCCCTTCTCTCAGAATATGGTAATTTAACAAAAAATTCATTATGTTTGCAAATGTTACCTGATTTTGACCAACTTCTAACTATCCATATGCCAGGTCTGTGTTCCTGCCATGCTCCTCAGTACCCAAGGGATGTTTTCAGAAATTTTGGAACAGTTTGAAATGAAATGAATTATGTGATCCTCACCTTCAAACCAGTAATTTCTACTTTTTGTTTCTTCTGCCTTGCAAACATGAACAGACAAACTGGTAGAAGCTGTATTCACTGCTCTGAACAGCCTTTCTGATTGTCTTTTGAAGTCCAATTCAAGCTACCAAATAGATTATTTTCCCCTTCATACTTACTAGTTTATAAATTTTAATCAAATGTTTTTATTACTACATAACAATGAACTCTTCTTTAGTCCCACGAGTCCAAAAAATAAAGAAAAAGCAATTTTGTTGCTAAGTACTTATCTTTCCTGCCAAAGTTGGCAAACCCATTAACAAAAGAGTTGAGAATCTTTCTTCCCCAAGAGAGAATGCACTACCACAGAAAAAGCTTTTCATTTCCAGCTTCCTCCTTCATCATTTAGAACTTCCATGCACTGACAGAGAGACCTGAGCATCACAGTCAACAGCATTCACAGTTTGGTCAAAGAATATTCACCAGCATTCTTAATAATTTAAGGTGGTTCACATTTTATTTTGAATGAAAACGTGGAGTTAGTATAAATAGCTAATTTTACAAACAGGATTTGGGATTATGTTCTGGCATGCTTAGCCTAAAATCCTTGGATTTCAGACTCTTACAGCTCCCTGAAGCTTCATCTAATGCTATTTTATACTGTTGTGAAGCAGAAAAATTGCTGGACCAGAGGGCTGGAAACACTGGAAATTTTGTGGTTTATCATGAAGTGCAAAACATGTAAATTAAATTTTACATTTTGTTACAGATCTGTTTAGATCAGATGTTGATTTATGATAATACTAATGACAATCCACAAATTTTCAAACCCATCTAAAGCATTTAGGTCTGATTTTTTTATCGAAATACAGTAAGTTGCACTAAACATAATGACACTTTAGTTGTACCACATAAAGCATCTGAAAACACGGGAATTTAATACTGAATGACTCAAAGTAAGAATTCCTTGACAACTCTGACTAGAGAGTCAGCAGGTTATCAAAATAACTGGCTACTTCATCCACCTGAGTCCTTCCTATCAGTTTGCTACGTTGGCTACAAAACTGCTGTGCTACAATAGAAAAATATGTCACTGGTGTATATATCACAGAATCATAGAATTTTAGGGACCTTACAGATCACTCCAGATGCTGTACCTTGCTGAATGGAATTTGTGTTTAGATTGAAAAATAAACTAACAACCAAAGGTGTAAACATGTGCCTTTTCCCAAGGAAAATGGCAGAGTGAAGCTCAGCACACATGAGGACACTTCTTTCCTCTGCACACAGCCATGGGCTTCCTCACCCTGGGCTAAAGGCTGTCCTTAAATCCACAGCACTGATAATCACCTTCCCAACCTCTGTTTTTATCATTACAGAATGAGGAAGGAGCCTATCGATACCCAGGAATGGAAACTGTGATGACAACTCCAAACTTCCTTTGGTACTGTTCAGAGATTCCAGCACTCTACCATTCCATGCTTAACACAGAAGGTAACAGTTGCTCAGTCCTGTCCCAGTGGTAGGCCAGAGTGGATAATTTGTGAGATACTACAACCTGAAATGAGATTTGAAAAAAAAAAAACCCCAACCAACCTAACAAAAATAAGGTACCAGCAACTGTTTTGCCCTGACAGCAAAATTTTGGGAGATAGAAGACACAATTTAAAGCCAGAGAGCTGTGCATAGAAACACACTATAACTTCTCTTGGAATTCCTTATTCCTCTAGCCAGAAAAACCTTCCACATCTCCTGCAGTAGATTTAGACCTCTTTCATCATGATTAAAAGAAAAGGGAAGTAGGTGAACCTGTCCTAAGACAGTTGGCCAACATCAACCCTTTGCATCTGTGGGAGTGAGTGATCTGAAGACTGATATAAATATACATAAACTAGGCTCAAGGTATAGTTAAAAATTAAGCAGCTTAGAAAGCAAAATATAAATTATTCTGCTGTGTGCCTGGGAAGAGCTACACAGCCTTTCATATTTCCAAATCCAAACCCTTCTCAAATAGCAAATGAGTCAAAGTGGAAAACAGAGAATGAAGCTACCTTTGCACTGAATAGGGGTATATGGTCCTTGTCAGCTACAACTTCTCTCTTGTCCTATTTTAGTGCATCAGTACTAATTATCCTTGCCAGTGTAACCTATTCATCTATCTGCTGTATGAGTTACAGCTGGATCAGGAAAATACCCTGACCAGATCCAGTCAGTGGTAGTGCTACTGTGGTAACAAAGCCATTTCAATAGTTTCTGCTTTTCCTGCAGATAAGCAAAACTCCTTTAGTCTATGAAAAAGTTTGGGAAAAGTAACAATCATAAAAGTGAGGCACAATCCCATGGGCCACACTTCTAGAAACAGAAATAAATACTTCGTAACGGAATTAAATGCTGCCTTTTTACTGGAAGCATCTGTGTCCTGAAAGTAGCATCTTCGTGCCATCCAGAGAATTTAACTTTTGGATTCAAAAGAGGAAAAGCCAAGGCTTCTGTCATCATATATGTAAACCAAACCCTGACTAAGTGTAATCAGAAAGACAGAAGATACAAAAGTAATAAAGCAACTTTAGTTACGCTAAAAATAAAGTAAAATTCCCCTTGTCTGAATTCAAGGGAAGCTTTTGAGAACCCCATCCTAGGCAGACAGACACCAGGTAAGAGGCTTGGCCTATCAATAAAGCACCTTTTATATTTCTGTGGCAAATACCTCAACTTCACTACAATCACATTTAAAGTTTGCTAACTGCCTGCACTCAGGAAGGTATTTTGGTATGGAACTGCAGTGAGTTGTAAGCA
This sequence comes from Acanthisitta chloris, assembly GCF_000695815.1. Taxonomy (NCBI): domain Eukaryota; kingdom Metazoa; phylum Chordata; class Aves; order Passeriformes; family Acanthisittidae; genus Acanthisitta; species Acanthisitta chloris. The sequence goes on along the minus strand of NW_008676552.1, from coordinate 36,114 downwards.
GTGTAAATATACCTGAGGCCAGCAAGGATGTGATTTAAAACCTCTTTTATCTCCTGGTGGCTACAGGAGACAGATTCTGCCTAAACAAGCTGGTGTTTACAGGCACAGTTCAGCCAAAATCCTCCTTTCAGCATATGTATGTTATTCAGATCCTAATTGCACTAGACAGGTGCTCAGAGCTGAAATGCCCTTGTAGATCTAACTACCTCTGCTAGAATTCAGTATCTGCTTTAGGTATCTCCCAGGGAAAATTCTGCCAGGAGTTCAGTTTTCAGGTATTCTTTATTTCCAGAGCTAGTATTAGTTATTGTTGAGTTACAGTATGCTACAAGTTGAACAAAGAAACACAGGTCACTGCTGTGTATTAACAAGAGGTCTCACTGATGGTGTTTTTCCTACAATAGCACATTTCTGTTCCCTCAACTGTATTCCACTCACTTTTGTTAGTTAGCACAAGAAGGAAACCTGAACCAGTCAGTGCAATAATACTAAGATGACAAGCAGGCAATTTGCCTTGCTCTTGCTTTTGATCTTAAATACAAAAAGAATCTTAAGAGATGTATGCACTCAAATTTAATTTATTCACTTCAGATGTTTTTCTGAAGTAATATTGTCAACATTCTTCCCACGTTTCCCCCCCACCCCCAGCTCTGTGAGGGAAGAACAGTGCCCTGGTAGGCCTCATTTTTACAGCCTACTTTAATATTTCCTTGGGTCAGTTAACTGCATCCAGCTATACACTAAAAGGTACAGCCCTTTTCCCACTACAAAAGAAGAGAAAAAGGTAGAGCAGTGATTTGGTTTTAATCCCTGGTTTCTTAAACAGCAGCTGGGAAAAGCATTGCTATAAAAGCTGTCTGAAATACTAACAAACTCCTGTGTAAATAGATGTCCAAAGGATGGCACCTTCACAAGCATTCATTATTTCACTTTTTATGAAACACAAAGTGATTTGAATTTAAATGTGACTGGAGGTTTCACAATATCTATTCACTGAAAAAAGCAGGATCCATTACTGCAAGACACTATTCAAACCTAATGGATTATTCATTAAAGAAAAAAAATGGATTAAAACCAGAATAAAGTAATAAACTGTGCACATAGTTACTCTAAAGACAAAAAGCAAAAGGATCCACATATACTGTCTCTGTGATCATCATCATCTGATGTCAGACTGCATAACAACACAACACAGAGCACAGAGTAAGGAAAAAAGGTCTGAACTGCCAAATTAATTTTTGATCACAACAGGACTGGAAGGCAGAGACACAGGACAGACTCCATCCAGTACTGGACACCAGGTCTTGCCCCATCTGTTCTAAAACTGTACTTGGTTCATGAAAACACCTAAACCCAATGAGCTTCATTTCTGTATACCAAACATGAGTCTTAGGCCTCAATCAATCTGCAAAAACTATCAGTGTCTTTGTAAAAAAAGTTTTAAATACAGAAACTGATTCTGGTTTTAGTAAACAGAAACTGTCCTCCTGCCATGCAAGTTCCCCTCATTTTCTGACCGAGCACAAAATGTCCTTTTTAGTTCTGATTTGACAAAGCTGAATCTAAAAGACAAATGATTCACCTCTTTCAAAAAATCTGATCATAACTCTTTTCCTCTGTAGGATAATTCATCCCTATTAAAGAATGAAATATATACTTTGGCACAAATTCTGTGGGCCCAGAGTAGCCTGTTTAGCATAAATAATTCATGATGTAACAACCAACCAAAACATGGATTGTGCAAGAGTCATCTGATGAGGTGTAATCCTTAAGAGATCTTGATAAACCTTAGACTCTTTATTAGCTTCACCATGAAATGAAGCAACTGTGTATATACAACCATCACATCCTGGCAGACTGCAGTACCTACGATTGAAAAAACTGTCTGTAACAATGGCCATTTTAGAGCACTTCTGACTTCCCAAACCACCCAAAGCAGTGTAATGTTCTGAAAGAAACCAAGTCCTAAATTAAATATTTACCACCTTTTTCAGATCTGGAGATACTGAAAAAAAAACAAACCAGAAAGAAAACTTTATCTACCCCAGTGTTGCTAGCATGCTGTTGGTTTTACTTCTGGCAAGAACCAGATGAGAAATAGTTCTTTACACAAGAAGAAACTACCCACTGAATATCACACAGAAGGCAGTTTGGCTGTTAGCAGGGGAAGCTGAGGTTATTTTACAGAATTTTAAAAAGTGTAGCATCTTCTTTCTACAAAATATCATTTATCACTCCGAGAAACCCTTCTGTGGCATGAGGGAAAAGGGTCAGCATGATTTTGACATAATTGCACTGTAAGAGAACAAAGACATTTAGCTATGTCTCATGAATAATTCCCCTGAGGGGGATTACATCCCAGTCGTAGCTTATTGTGCAGTTGCCATCCCAGAATTCCCAGAGTCATCTCCCTCACTTGGTGCTCTACTGTTGTCTTCTGCAGTGTAGAAAAATGTAAGGACATGAAGACTGGGCATGGTTTCAACTCCATTTGGGGCAGGAAAGAAAGGGGACCATAGCCTACCTTCTCTGCATGGACCAACAAGCAGCCACCTCTCTTTAAACCAGAGTTCTGCCCAGTCTTCCTCTTTCAGGAGTGCTAAAAGTCATTTAAAAATGTCTCTATTTTAAACACGAACTGCTGGCCAAATCATCATTTTGCTTTAGAAAACAGACAAGCATATTCCATATCAATACAACATTAAGATTTTGTGAATCACATTTGTTTTCCTACCTTCTAGAAAAATTTGATATTCGCTGGTTTGACTCAAGAAATGCAGACTGAGCCCCAATCTCTAGGGAAATTTAGTTGCAGTGATTACAGAAACCCAAACAGGTTAGAACAGGATGGAAAATAATGCTCCCACCTTTATTTTGAAATATAAAAATAAGTAACAAAGAAACATACACCTAGAAAACAAATTTTCTCACAAAATCAGATGATATTGGGGTGGAATTCAGACTTGAACTAGTTTAAATTCCAGGAGTGTCTGACTCCAATTTCCGTAATTATGCTCACTCTCGTGGCTTAATTCCAAAACCCTCTGAATTCAGAAGAAGCTGTTTTCCAACTCCAGTTCCTCATGTACAAAACCCATTTTTGAGGCAGGTTTGCTGTGTCCAAAATGTGACTGGCCTAACCTCAACTGGAGATCAAACTGCTGAACACAACACTATGGACACAGTAAAAACATAGGAAGAAAATTACCAATATAAAATAAAAAGTGAAGAAAAGCAAGCAGATTTTCCAAATTAGGAGGAGAATGCCTGGAATAATCAGCATAGGCAATCAGTAGCATGCTTTATTTAGACTGAGCCTTCAATTAAATAAATGCCTTTCTCAGCAAAAGCAAATGAGACTGTAAAAGAAGGAGAAGGCTAAATTAGTGCAATATGAATGACATAATAAATATGTAATGGGTACAGTACAGACCTTGCTTCTCTTCCCAGGCACTCTGTAGAGAATTTTGGGGAAAAAAAAGTGGTTCTGACTGAGCAATGAAATTTATCACATGGTCCAGATTATCACCCTTTCAGTGATGATTAATGAACTATTTTTTACAGTAACTGCAGACATGAATCAACGTTCACTGCATTTCATTTCCAGGTTGTTGTCTCTCCATACAGACTACAGGTGAACTTCAAAGCACACAAAAGGAGATATTTCTTCACAGAGCTGTGACACCTGACCCTATCTCCTGCAGGCCATGGTGAAAACTGGCAGTTATCCCAAATCAACTGAACAAATCTATAGACAAATCACTAAATTGAATCACACTGATAACTTTAATATGATACAGTAAGTCCCTGAAAGAATAATTGCTGGAGGTGGGAAGACTTAAAAGAAATACCATTATGCAGTTTTCTGTCCTGTGCTCTTCACAAGGGTTTGGCTAGTAGGAGCAGCAGGAGACTAGGATATAGGGATGGTCATTCTGGTATAATCACTCTGCTTTATGTTATTCAAGATTAATGATAAAGTTAGATTTTAAATAGAATTATGCTTATCTAAAAAAAATAAATCACTGATTCACTAGACAAACCTCTTGCTCAATCAGGGACTGAAGAAAGAGGATATACTAGAAAAAGCTGATCCTATATATATTTGTCCCCAAAACTCCAGGAGTTAGGGACAAGCAGCAGTAGAGCCAAAAAGGAAACAAACAGGTGGAGAAGCAGCTCTGTAAAGCAATGAAATTGTATTGAGTGGAAACCCTGAAATGTTATCAACGCTCTTGTACCTGCTCATAGTTTTCATAGGCAGGAGAACAAAACGAGGAGTACCCAGCACAGGGAGATGCTACTATGAGATGTGTTTACACCCCCACACATGAAAGAGTAGATAGATATTTTTTAAAAAGCAGTGTTTCTGGCAAATACAACCATTTAAGTCACACGGATAAATTGATCTTGAACATTTTCCCTGGAGTATCAGGCACAAATGGGCTTTTCTTTCTACCTTTCACTTGCAGCTTACAGCTGCTGTCTGAAGTGCTGAACAATGTGGTTGGCTGAAGAGTATTACCTGTTCTAGGAACAATTTTGCACTCCAAAATGATGTTCTTTCAGCTTCCCTACAAGAGCCCACATTAACCATTGGCATTTTTTTTTGCTGTACCTTTCTTCTCCCACGGGCTGATGGTGTACCTCAGCTTTTCAAGCCTCCAGTGCTACAGTGAACAATAATATTTAGCCTTTGAAAACAAAATCTCTTCAGTGGAATAGAATTGATTTTATCTCCTTGCAATTTGCGAGTGCTCACATCGCCTCATCTGCCAAGCAGGTGTTACAGCAGCAAACAAAGATGTGAAAGCATCAGTCACAGCACTGTTAACAGAACTGCTCAGTGCTCAGGCAGTTCTCAGACTCTGTTATCAAAAAAAAATAATCCCCAATAATCTCCCACCAACAGAGCTCCAGTAGAAAGAAACAGTCCCACTGGTAAGTCCTGGGGACCAACACCTTCCATTTCATAAGATCTTTGGACAACCCTAAGTAACATTATAGAATGATTTTGAGTAGCCCTTAAGAAGCTCTGTGTTACCCTTCCTTCTTCATCAGAGGGGTTGGGTGAATAAAACAGGACTGAGTAATTAGAATTTACATCACAGCACTATAAGCATCTCAATAAAAATATCCCATGTACTGTTGTTTGCAAACATGATCCTACAAACGTGCAGGAAAACTGCCTTAAACTTGTTTCATGCACTAAAGAATCAGGAGTTTGATGCAGGTGGTGGTCAGTGGGTCTGTGCAAGTAGGAGACAAGGTATTATTTTGCAAAGTATATCTATGCCAAAAGTATCTTTATATAGGACAATACTGAATAGAGCTATCAAGAAAAGGATTTTAGTGTCACTTGCTTTTCCTGTATAATCAGAGGCACAGCCAGAGGGTGATTCCAGATCACCTAATTAGAGCACTGGTCTAAACAAGCATTTGGAGGTGCTATCTGTAGAAGGTCACTCTGTCCTTCAAGTTAATTTGTATCAATGCTTCTTGTGATCTCAGTGGAATTTACTTCCTGGTTATGTTATTTTTTTGCACTTGGAAGTGAAGCTTTCTCAGAGACCTGACACGACCCCCAAACAATCCTCTGGATTGCTGTGTGCTCTAAGAAGCAAAAAGAAATTTCAGCCCAGTGGACAAAATTGATTTAAAAAATGTATCTAAGAACAAATATTACTTAATGTCCTTACAGAATAGATGGATTTAGAACTTACTGCTGAACTTCTGAAAAGAAAATAAATCTGGGTGCATCTCCATGCTAGATGGCACCACCACACCTGGGGAACAGTCTTAAAAACTACTATTCTTACATAGTGACATGTATGATATCAAATTTGGTCACTCCACCTGTACCATAAGAAACAACTGCGACATGGAAAGAGGTTGATCTAAATTATTGAAGTTGAGAGTACTTAAATTATATTAAATACTGACAAAGTGACACATAAGCAAGCACAAGATTACTCAGAGTATGAGCTTTGCCAAAATCAAGGCCTCGATGGCAGGAAGAAGAAAATATTACTCCCCTGTCAACTTTGATTACACAACAAGGAAAATAATGAAACATAGCATATGTTGTCTGGTAAATTTTAGAAACAACAGCTTTCAACACTCCATGCTTTAATTTTGTGCTCAAATATATCTCAACTGTGGATGTTCTGAAAGCTCCTTCTTCCTTTAACACTACTCTCCTGTCACAACATTTCTAAGAGGAGAATGTAGATATCACACTCTTTTAATGAGTGAAGGTGTTGGAAGTTACAGCACCTACAGTCACAAAAATAATGAAAAATATACCGTTTAATAAAGTTATATTGTTCCTTTTGCCTCTGTGTACACAATAAGTGTTTTTCACCACACCTGAAGAATTGCTTTGATGACATTTGGGTGAATTTGAAACTTTTTACCTTCAAGAAGCTGAAGATTGCAGGGAATTTCCTTGTATATTTTTCTATATATTATCTAGTGATTCTCTCTGGGATGCAAAATCTCTCAACTGGACAGATCACCTATACTCATCATCTAACTCTGAAAAAAAAGTACTTTTTGAAACTTGGTTGGTAAAAAACAGTTATTCATTTAGGTTTTATCCAACAGAGCTCTTAAAAAATTTCAGACGTGTATTTTAATGTTTTAGTCCATTCAGGCCATTAAGGAACATTTATTACTATATTGTACTAAGCAATACAAGTCATTTCAGTGTGTCAGTGATGGTTCTCAGGAAAAAAAGTCTTCCAAAGATTGTCTACAGCTCAACAAAAATACCCAGACTTTTCAGGCCACAGGAAAAAAATGTTTAACATCCTAAGAAAATGTTACTGGAATGAGATATGTAAGAAAAAGTAGGTCTTCCGTTACATAAACTGCTTAATCTGAAAACTAATGTATCACTTATGTTTATCAAAGACACATGACATGCAGACCGGATTTTTGCCTAGACCACTACTACTTCTTTATTTTTATGCTATGAGGAAACCTATTTATATCAGCACTGTAAAATCCTTAAAAGCTGAATGTGCACTTCATGCAGGAGTGGAGTGACTCCAGCAGATCTTACAGATGAGAACGTCAGGTCAGCTCTTTCACAGTTCTTGCACACAGGTTTTTTTTTCGGTACTTAACTTCTGCATGTAGAGGAGACAGAGCTTTGACAACTTAGGCTAAACTTGCAGAAGTTATACAAATACACCTTCAGAGATGTGTCTTCACTTCCAAGCTAAACTCTGTTCTCAAATTGAGTTGGTTATCACTGTAACAAACAACATTTTCAAGGATGGTACCTGTTGTAATGCATTTGGAGGCAAACTGGGCTAGCAGACACGCAGCTTACGAGGATGGTTTAACTCTGCATAATAGTGATACATATTTACAAGTGCCAGATTTTCAATTTATAAATATTTATCATAAGGACATGATTTTATCTTTAATTAGCCCAACTGTTAAGGACACTTCTAATGTGAGAAATGTAATTCAGTATTTCGTACCAGATGTAGCCTCTACAGCTAGTCTTTTATCTCTGCTTGTAATGAGCAGATACTTATACCAAACCCATTATGTAACATGTAAGTGATTTGAAGAGAATAACTACAGAAGATCTGGGGTCTGAATTTAAAATGAGAATTTTATCAAGTTGCATACCTCACTATAAAGCACCTGTGCAGTATCACCATACTTAAAGCATCTGATTATTTCCTACACATATCCATATGAATCTCTTTGTTCATATAAAGACCTGAAGATTGTGCTTCCTTTCCTGTCTCTCTCTAACCTGGTGAGTTATGGCTCTGGGTTTGACACTTGTAGAAAAAGTATAAACATGAAAACTGGGATAATTCCTGGCCTGATCCCAGGTTATCAACACCTCAAGTATGATGCCCATGTAATAACACTGCACTACCAAACACAGCAATCCCTAAAACATGTATGTTACACTGAAATTGTACATAATGACACAAGAAACCTTCAGTGGCTAGAAACAGTACAACAGCAAGAGAGTAGAAGCAAGGAAGGACTGGTTGGGGGAAAAAGAGTGGCAGCATGGACTCACAAAAAGACTTTCTTCTTCCAGAATAAACAGTTACACCAAATTTCTAAATGAAGTGCTAGACAGGGTTAGCCTTCTTAAACTGCAAGCCATAATTAAAAAAACAAACAAACCAAAAGCAAAGTAGATAGGGATTTCATTAGCAACATTCTGTGTTTTGATCCTCCAAGAAGTGAACTGAGGGAAAAACAATTTCATGTCTAATGATATGCTGAAATTGATTATTCTTTGGCAGAGCAGAGGTTCAGAAGGTAAGTGGTGTCTTTGTCTATCTGTGCATCTCTCCTACCATGCTAACTGCCTCTCTGCAATCCACTGACACTGTTCTGTGGTCTCACAAAGGCTGCTCTTCAACTGAGTAATAGACTGGAACCAGAACGCAGCCGTTACTAGGGAAACTCTGAGCCAACTTTTGATTCAGCTCATTTTTCTCAGCACTCTGAGCTGCATGGAGCTGCGTCCTCTCTGTGTTCATTTCATTAGCAAAAGGTTTGATTATTGGATTGTGAATGTTACCTATTGACTCACTGTATAAAAGAGCAAGCAAAAGATCAGTGTTTAAACACATTCATTAAGGAACCAAACAAAGTGTCGTATTAGAGATGGGAAGGAAAGACACAACGGGAAGTGATGGAGGGAACAGAAAGGTGGCACAGAAAGGAGCTTGGGAATTTTTCCATAGAGTTGTACTGCTGGCTGCCCAGTCTGCCTTCCTTTCCTCCATCATTTGAAGCCTACCCAACTTCTGGTTAAGCCTCTGGACTCAAGTTAGGAGAATCAGTGTGAAATATCCTTCTAAGAAACACAATAACATAACAACGTTACAATGATAATGTTTTGCATCATTTCCTTCACCTGTTGATTAATTACATTCCCAGTACTGAGTGTTAGTAAACCATCTGGATGACCAAAGACTCTAGAAGAGAACTGCTTTGATTTCCACATTAATGCTTATTTACTGGGAAACACCTGTTTGGCAAAGTCTTCTGCTGACAAGCTCCCTGATGAACTAGATGTGGGTTAGTCCACAGCACATGGGAAGGCCCAGAGCTGCTCAACCTTCCAACAGCAATACTTCCCACTGTATTAACACTGGCACAAGAAGTTAAAAATGAGGTATTCTCAGCCTGTCTCCATATGGGGAAAAACCCAGTTGTAAATCTTGAATCTGCAAGTATGTCAGCACCCTGGAGAGTCCTCAGATAGCTATGAATTTTGGACCCACTGATTGGAAACAGTAGGATATTCCGAGCTTGGAAATTAGGCTGAGTTTGGCTGAGTCCAAGCTTAACAATTATATGGTAAATCAGGAACAATATCATAAACAATTTGCATTGTTCAGTAATCCAAATAATGTGCTCCCTTATAGAGACAGAAAATGACACTCTGATGCAGTGATGGCAGGAAATTTTGAGGGACTAGCACACTCCAGGAACACGAAGGCAATTAGCAGAAAACAATGGGAACAGTGTGGAGGAGTAGCTGTGTACTGTGTCTGTCTCCATGGTGTTCAAGTGGCATCAAAGCTAAGGGATTTGGTACAATATACCTGTTTAGCACATGTCCCACCTGCCCTTCATCCCAGAGATGGCCTCTATTAGCAATGGGTATGCAAAGGATTGATTTTAGCAGAGCAAGACTCGTTTTAACACTGAATAAATCTGGACTGCATTACACTCTTGGTTTAAAATTGGCTCAGTGTGGGAGAAAGCAACCTCCAAGGTAATTCTGAATTCTGTTTCCATGTTTTATGTAAAACATAAATTCTGTGTTTTTTTCCTATGGCAATACCTGATCTTCCATTCTGGAGGCAGGAAAACTCATGTTGTCTTCTATCTATCAGTACTTGCAAAACAGAATCCTTGCTATTTATCTTAAAGAATCTTTCATTTTTAGCTTTTTTACTTTTCAAAGTTTTAAATTTTGTTCGGTACTTTTTAAAGGTGATTAGATTCAGTCGATAATTCCCATTTGCAGGGAAGAGTGAGGCTTATAAGCAGTATTTAAAGTTCCTTGAAAACAGTACCATTTAGATAAATGTATTTTGTCTGGCAGCAAAGCCATTAACGATTTGAAACAGAAACTGAAAACTAGGAAAGTTTGAGCACATACCTGCTCTGTGAAACTTCTCCATTATCTCCTGACGAATGGATTTATCCAAGTTGAAATAATCATGGTCTTCATCAGGATTTCTCAGAAAGAGAGGGATGTGCTGAAATACTATTATGTGCTTGCATTTCTGCTTTTCAGCGAGAGCCAACTGCTCGTCGAGCCACACATCCTGGGCTTGCTTTAACTCAGGGCACTTGGAAGAATCAAAGTATAACTGAGAATTCAGCACAAGAAAGAGAACACCTCCAACCCAAAAGCTGAAGTAGTCATCTCCCCAGTTCTCACAATACTCATCTATTGTTTCTCTGGTTGGAGTATTGCCAATATCATGATTTCCACTGACAAACACCAGTGGAATGTCCTGGTCAGTGTTCTTCAGAACGGCCTTTAAATCTCGCTGTTGGTCCTGTCTCCACTGGGTTCCTAGAGGAAAAAAAAAAACCAACAAAACATTTGAGTGCTTATATTATCTTTTCCTACCCTCATTGTTAGCCTTTCTTTATGGAACTATGCACATTAAGAAAATATTCTATGTTAGATGTGATCATGAATACATCTTTACTTTAATATTGTATATCCACTGAATTCTTTCTCTCCCACTTCCCTCCCTTATCAAGTCCTCAGCCGTTTTCCACAGCCTGCCTGAAGCAAGGCTCTGGACAGGAACCAAGAGACAGCACAGCAGTAGGTGGTACCATGGTCACTGTTGTGCACCAAGAGCTTTAGCAGGCTGAGTCTTTTCACCTATAGTCTGATGATGTGGTGAAAAAATGCAGCAACCTTGGCTGGTGTAACAGCATAAGGGTAAAAACCAGGTCAACTTCTAGTTTACATTTTATGGCTGTGCAAAGGAATTAAGGGATGTTGGGTTGGTTGGTTGTGTTTTTTTTTTCATTACAAGAACTACTTTAACAGCAAAAATATAATCAGTGTCTTGTGGTGACTTATTTATATGATGAGTCTCTTTTAATAATAAGCATGCCATTAATTTCAAAGAAAGGTAATTGTGTACTTGGCTAGTTTCTCCTGCATCTCTGCCTTTACAGCAATCTGCATAGCCACAGTCACTCTTCTGGCTGTCACAAATTTGTACCTGTCTAGGGAGATTTATCTTCTTGCCAGATTAATTTACAGTCACTGCAAAAAAAATTAGAATTGATTTAAAAAACCCCAAACAGTTATTTTATTCTAATGATGACAGAGGCTTTCTTAGGTTTCCTGAAGACTAATCTTTAATCCGAGGCCATTGAAATGTTTATTATTCATGAAATGAACACGTATAAATTGTATTTTGTCCTACAATACAGAACATATATCTAGCACAGACCCATATCACAAATAATAACTGCATTTTTTTAACCAAGAAGCTGTGACAGGATTTTTACCAGAACTTCCAATTCAGATTTCTAACATACATTTGCGTACAGGTCTGCAAATCAGTCAACAGGTACTTTTAAATTGTGTTCTATTTTTGTAACTACACATTAGACACAGAAGGGGTTCCTGTAATGTAAGATAAAAAGGTTTTTCACTGTTTCTTCAAAATACTCATGATCAATATGTTGACAAACACTGACTCTTAGTAACTACTATTACCTCTTTCCACAGCCTTAAGTACCACCTTACTGACATCACTAGAATTCTACAGCTCTAGAAAAAATACTGGGAAAAACACATAGGAATTCCAAATTATGGCTAAACATAAAGAATACATGTTAGATTCCATGTGAGTTGCATTAAGTCAACATCCACAATTCTCTTGTGTTTAACTGCTGCACAGGGTATAAAGTTATTGCAGGAAACTTTGAGTAACTTGGGCATATGATACCCAGGGCAGTCTAGAAACTACTGGACAGGAGATCACTTTGTAGGGTGTATCAATGTACCAGGCCTGTGGTCAATTTAGGCTGTCCTTCTTACTAACCTCAGAAAAAACAGGGCAAATGACAACTCATGTTACTTGGAGCAGCTGGATTTTAAAAACAAACCCCAAAATTCAAATAAAGCTAGCACACTGCTGTCCATGGGGTAGGGAACTTGGCAAACAGCCCTGCTTCCCCTGCCACTCCCCACTTCCCTATGCAAAGAGATTGAAATTTCAAGCTATAAACAGGAAAACGTATGGGGGAGGAGGGTTGGGAAAAGGGGAGGGGGAAAGGCTCTCTTCAGATCTATGTAAACACATTACACCATGTTAAACTCCATGCTATCACTTTGGGAAATTTAGCTAACAGTTGCAGAGTATAAAGACATTTATGCATAAGTTACAGAAATAATTTGTAGAATTATGTATACCTCTTCCCAGCGGTGAAATTCAAGCTCTAGAGACTAACACTTAGATTAGATTTGTCGACAGCAGGGCACTGATTCCCTCATTTAATGCAATATTATTTCTATAGCAACAGAGAAACATATTCAGTGTTTTATTGCAGAAAACAGATTGCTCAAAATGGAAAACAAGGTCTCTGCCCAAAGAGGCTAGGAAATCAGACTAAGTAAAGATTGCTTTAGAACAACTGTATCTTGGCTTGACCTTTTCTGGGTAGAAGGTCAAAACAACTTCAAAAGAGGAGAAAGCCACAGAGATAAAGGTGGGAAAAGGTGGAGTAATGTCTCTGTAGCCCTTGGTACAGTGCTGGAGAGGAAGGGCTAGGACAGAGCAGTAACCCTGAGCTGCACTGCTGTACAACACTGTGCCACAGTGAGCCACGCTGTGCCCTCCTGGAGGCTCCTCCCTCTAAAGTTCCATCTGAGGTAAGTAATGGATGAAGATAAAGAAAGTGGTAAAGAAGGAAGACACTAGAAAACTACAATGGTCACTGCTATAGCATAAAAAAATATCCCCTTAATCTCTACCAGGCACAGAGCTGCCTATGATTGATTATTCCAATTATGATGAAGAATATTTCTATCTGATTTCATGCATTTCTTTAGCTTAGATGGAGGTTTGGTGTAGATGAATAGGGAAACAATATAGTGCCAAGAGGCAATGTGAAAACAAACAGTTTGGGAAGTGTCAGGGTAGATGCAACTGAAATAAATTCCTGGTCTGTTTATCCTGGCATCATGTGCAGTGACATTTTTAAATCCCAGGCTACAATTTTCTCTCTTTATGTTAGGGTGTGTAAATACAGTCTTGCCCTGAGATAAATGACTTCACAAATTAATAGCCCATAAAGGGCAGTTTGCCTTTTGTGAAAAACATGAAAGTGAGAACTGTTGCTAGTGTAGTTGTCTACAATTTTCCACCGCTTCCCAGTCTATCAATTTTGGAAAGCTGAGCGATGTGAACAGGAGCATAAAGGTGCAATGTCAACGTGTCTGTTGCAGTACATCTGTCTATACCACTGCCTAAACACTTCTAGTGTTCTTTCCTGCACTGCTTAAAGACAACCAGCCTTCTTCACTCACTGAAAGAGCAGATTTAAAGAAAGCACTTTCAAGGCATTTTTGCTGAAGTTGCCTTCAGTCAGCAGAAGTAGAATTCACAGATTATTGTGTCAAAGAAATAATCCTTTAGCTACTAATCCTTAGTTACAGTATACTTCAGTATTCCACAATAGTGCACCTCTGTAAGAGTTGGGTTTGGTTTTTGTAATGCACTAGGTATAAAAACAACTCAAAGCACTATTTACCCCCAAACCCTATCTCTGCAATGCATGCTGATTGCAATTTTTGTATGTGGCAACTCTTCCCTTACATTAACCTCCGCCAATATTGTAAATTTTCCTCCAGAACTATTCTGAATGAAAAACTGTCAATAAATTAACAACAGCGCCTGATAATAATCAGGAGAGGGAAAGGGGGAGGTTATGATGGTGTTATAAGGTGGTACCCCTAGGTGTTTCTGCGCTGGGGTTAGGAGAAGCCTAAGTACTCCCCCCAAGGCAGGAGGAGCCTGCCTGCCCCTCCAGGGGGACACAGCTGTGGTAGGAGTGATGGGGATACTGGCCTGGATCTCAAATCCATGTCATTTCACAAGATACAAAACTCTCTCCGCCCCTTCCACATCTCATCAATACTGCACTTGACTGCCATGGCCAAACTCTTACCCTCTTCTCATTTGTTTACATGTTATGTTCTCATAAAAGCAGTGAATCTCTCATGATCAGTTAGAACAAAGCACTGCGGTCTCCACTTCATGTTCCTTTTTTCTAGGATGCTCCAAAAATGTGGTAATAGATGAGGCACTGGCACAGAAAGACAAGACCTCTCTGGCCACCTAGCTCAATCTTCCTGGTGCTTGTTAGTCTGAACTCTTCATTGTTTCTTATTTTAAACTGAACAGCTTCCCCTCTGGTGTCTGCTGTAATGAACTAATGCAAGACACTGCGTCATTCCAAATTATTACATGCAAGAATAAGCTGATCAATTTTAATAAACCCATTATGGTCATGTTCTGAAATAGGTTTTTTTGGTTTAGTCTGTGCTGTAATAGCTAAAATGTCTTCTCTCTCTTCTTTAGACATATATATTTCTAATCTTCAAATAGCCCAAAGACAATTTTATGATGAACAAAAAATTATGCAGTTAAAAATAATGTAAATACGACTATATTCACTACTGAACAAACTGACTGCTCAATCTAACTTATAAAGAACCTCATCTCATTAGTTCCACTGAAAAGCAGAATCTGGAATACTCATTTGTCTCCAGCTGTAAGCAACTGATTTTTTCAGTACATTCGAAAAAAGTAACAATCTGTTCTGAGACACAAAAAGTGATCGCACTAAAGAATTTCCCTGCATGAAAACACGAATTAAATTTCTTATACAACTTTGGACATTGAAACAAGAAGTAAATTTAACTCTAGTTTAAGCTAATAATTAACAATTATTACATTAAAGCAATGACAAAACCCCAAAGTGAACAAGGAAGCCTATTAGGGGATCAATGGCTCCAAGTTCCAGCACACGACAGGAAAGGTAACGGCTGTGAATGGTGACATTTTTTGGAGTGCCACACACACAGGTGTCCACTTAACAGCTAACTCATGGCACTTTACTGCTCCATGTTCTGCTGTGAAAATTAGTACTGTCCTCCGCTTAAGCTCAGCTCTGCTCTTATCCTCACTCATCTAGCAATGCAGAGCTGTCACAGCAAGCACAGGCCATCACTGCCTTTTGGTCTGTGCTGCTGCTGAAATCATCACAAGGAGGAAAAAAATGCCACAATGCTAGGTTTTCAGTACTGAATCTAGTACTTGCATCATAACATACAAGATTTGAGAAAACAGTGTAATTAATTTGTGCTCAGTTCTGGGCCCTTCAGTTCAGGAAGGATATTGAGGTGCTGGAGCAGGTCCAGAGAAGGGCAAAGAGGCTGGTGAAGGGACTCGAGCACAAGTGCCATAAGGAGAGGCTGAGGGAACTGGGGGTGTTCAGCCTGGAGAAGAGGAGGCTCAGGGGAGACCTTATCACCCTCTGCAACTCCCTGACAGGAGGTTGGAGTCAGGGGGGGGTTGGTCTCTGCTCCCAGGCAACCAGCAGCAGGACAAGAGGGCACAGGCTCAAGCTGTGCCAGGGGAGGGGTAGGTTGGATATTAGGAAGAGATTTTTTACAGAGAGAGTGATCAGGCATTGGAATGTGCTGCCCAGGGAGGTGATGGATTCACCATCCCTGGAGGTTTTCAAGATGAGACTGGATGTGGCACTTAGTGCCATGGTCTAGTAACCACAGTAAGGTTGGACTCGATCTTTGAGGTCTTTTCCAACCCAGATGATTCTATGACAATTACTCTCAAAGATTGTAATATTTAGAGAGTCACTGTAAGATTTCTTAGCTCAGCTGTGGACTAGACTAGAGAATGAGGTATAAAATACAAAGAAATCTGCACTTGCTGAAGATTTGCTTCTGACAGCCCAATGGTTTGTTTGCAATATGTGACTGCAATGTATTGTCAAACACGCATGGAGAATCTCTCATGCTTCCCTACTCTTGGGCCGATTAGAGCAAATTAAATTTCACAGTAAGCTTTTTGGAGGCTTTGAATGCTCCATTAGGTTTTACTAGAATCAGATAATTACTATAAAATGTTTATTTATGCAACTATAGTGACATTCCTTGAAACAGTTATTATTAGATGTTTAACAAATAATGTGCCACTTACCCAAATTCTTAGACATTATTAACACTGGCATAAGAGTTTGGAGAAGAAAATAGCCAAGAATCATTTTGGTCTGGGCTCCATCCTACCAAGCACATCAAAGTTAGGTTACAACAGCAAAAGAAATGGATGCAGTGAGTTTTGGTAGATACTATTTGGTACTATTTGGTACTATTGCAACAACACATCATCAGTAGGGTAAAACTAACCTGTCTCACGACGGTCTCATTGTCAGGAAATGAGATCACACCTAAACATTGCCCCATTGATCAGGCAGTGACATATTAATAAAAATTTTATCTTCTCTTCAAACAAATAACAGTTTTACCTATAGTTGAATTCAGTGTAAACATTTCAGTGCCACTGCTTCTACCTCACATTTAGAGTCACTCTGTGTCTTTTCTCCTTCATGCTCTATTACAAATCTCCACTGACAAAGATTCAGGAATTGGGATTTAGCTGACAAATTTGCTGAAACTGCAAGTGGCAGTAGAATACAGCTGCCTCCTCCCCAGCTGTGCCACTCTGATGGGAGTTTAAAAAACCACACACCAACTTGCTTTTGTTAGTGAACCAAGCAGCCAGTTCAAATGGCAAAAGCAGCAAATACAGTAGAAGTGACATGCTTACAGTCATTTTTAAAGCTGGAACCATATTTTAAGACACCATTTCTTAACCTGCTAATATGCCTGTTATCCAGACAAATCAAATATCAGCATTTATGCTATTGACTTCTAAATGAGAAAGGGAATTTTTAAAGAGTTATTATATTTTTAGTCAAACTTAAAACTTCACAAAACAGCTCCATATACACATGGCTCCCTTAAGGACTAGCAGAGCAGCTTAATTTTATCTGGCAAGTTTTTTAAAAAATAATAATGTTCCTTTGTTTTAGCAAAATGGGTTATTTAATGGTAGTTTAAAAGCAATAATAAAAGCAGTTCACAGCCAGCTTTACTGTGGTAAGATCACTTCCTGAGAAAGATATTAAAGATTATCAAGCATATTTTTCCTTTGTAGAATGTCTTCCTAATTCACTGTATATAACATTAAGAACTTGAATTGGACCTGACATTTCTCTGTAATTTATTCAGTTCACAAATGTATAAATGGCAGCTAGTGCATTTGCATGCAGATTTCAGCATTACATTTCTCTCGCATCTTGTGTGCAAAACCCACCAGCAGCAAATCTCCAACCTCCCAACAACTCAGCTCCTGAAATGTGAACCAGCTAGTTCCTATCTGACGTAATAAGGCCCAAGCCTAGAAAGGACTCTGGGCTGAATCAGCTGCAAAGCAATTGCAAATTTACAAGCTTGTGCGTTAAATGTCTGTGAAATATTTCCTAAGAAGGAAGAACATACACATGCAAATGACTGTGGACTTCATCAAATAAAATAAAGTTGGGAAACTCAGCATTATCTCAATGTTCCTTTTCAGATGATCCCAAATCAGAAGATAGCTAGGACTTCCTGGGAGGTACCAACTACAGCTCTTACAGAAACCAAACATTCACTGACCCTTCCTGACTAGTTTTTTATGCTAATTTATACACTGTAGCCTATGATTTAAAATTTAGTACCTATAAAAACTACACTTTCGGAGGAAGTCATATTAATGCACTCAATGGTTAACAGGAACAAGAGACAAATATTCTGGACCATGGCAGCTGCACATCGAATTTGGGCATAGGAAAGAGGATCAAGATAATCCAGTTAGCAATTCTCTCAGGAAGAGAGGATGCCTTCAACTGTTCCAGTGATTATAAACAGAAATGAAGCCATACTGCTGTCTGGTCACCAGAACCATCAGCTCTGATGTTCCTCAGCTCTGAAGCTGTCTATTCTGAACGTAAATAACTTCGCTCTCTACTGTGTACGTGTCAGAGCTCATAAGATGTACTGATTGTATAAAAGCCATTATGCCCATCTCATCTTGTATTCTGATCATCAAATTGTCAAGCAGGAGTCAAATGGAGAAGTGCTGATTTGAAAACCTGTCCCTTAATTGCTGCCTAAAGATGAACTCAGAATCCCAATATTTGGCACCTGCTTGTAAAAATCTTGCTGCACATCACTGCCTGTTTCATTGTATGAAGAAACGCTGCATGGAAGACAGGATAGGGTATATAAATTTGAGGAGACATGCAGCCAGCAGTTTTGCTTTTCACATAAAGCACATACTGCTGCCCAAAATTGTAATTAGCTGAATTGAGCTGATATGCCTTATTGAGGCTTTATGGAGGAGTTAAGAGCGTTAGCGAAACGTGCGTATTTGGGGGGGGGAAACAAGCACCAGAGACACAAACACACACACAGAGCACACTGCAGGCAGCCACGGGGAGCTGGCTGGCAGAGGAGAAAGTACCAAAAGAGCTGGAGCCCCTGGAAGCAGCACCAGGACAGACACACATCCCAGCTTGCAGGCAGGGGCCCACGATGCTTGATGCAGAGACAAAACAGGGAAAGGGAGAGAGAAATAGGAAGGGACTCTGGGACAGGCAGTGCACTTGTATCTCCTGCAATCTCACAGCAATTCTGTGACAGTGACAATTATCTCCCAAATTCATGATCTTGCTTTTTACAGGACGCCAGACCTCATAAGCAAGTCAGTGCCTTTACACCACTTCACACTGCAGGCAGCTCAAGGGCACAGCTTTCCCCAGGTGCAGCAGGTGCCTTGCCCTGCTACTCAGCTGCCTTTTTAACCCTGTTATGCTTGAAGTAGTCTTTTTCCAGCCCTCAAGGTTGCACTGTCTCAATGACCAGTAGCAGATCATCAATGAGCTGCTTATAGTTTGGGGAAATCTGTTTTCATCTTGTCTACTGTCAAGGTCTTTCCTGTTGCCTCACATTGAAACTGTTCACAGTAAGGACATGTGCCAGCGCTCACAGCCTGAAATATACATTAGATGGCACAGTAAAAAAATGAAAAGATGTATACAGACAATCCTGGAAGATGTTACAATCCAAGTTTGGCCCCACAGACAGAGCGAGACACAGATAGCAAGCACAACAAGAAGCAGTAAGAACACATTATTACATATGACTGCAGCTCTGCAAAGCTGACTGAAACAGATGTTTTAACTTGTTTCATCTACAAAAGATACATTTATAAAAGCATGACTGATAAATCACACTTTAAGGTACCAATATTCTGACCAACTCCATGTTTACCAACATCGAGAGCCATAGAGGCTTTGGCTGACATTGGAGGGTTAAACAAATAGCATCTAATTATCCAAAAGGTTGGACAAAATTCAGAATTTGGGTCTACCAAGTAATAGGCTCTGTAAAGAAATAAATGTAAACATGGTGCAATTTGTTTTGTTGAAGAGCACAGTTAAGTGTACCAGTTTCAGGGCCACTGCTTGGGGTCTAAAATAGCACAGAGCAGCTCGATCTCCAGCAAACAGAAAACAGCTTCTTGCACCTTCCCTCCCTCCCCACAGCCTTGGCCTTAGAGGGGAAAACACAGCACTAGTAACTGAAGAAAGATAAGAAAGGTAAGTTTTAAGAAAAGTACTCCAAGTGTCTGAAATGAGTAAGATCACTTAAATATTTTTATCAGCTCTAAAATGGATAAAAAAATCTATGCCAGAAAGGCCACAACACCAGAGCTTTGGAATGAGTAAGGAAACATGAACAGGCACAACTGCTTAAATATTGTGCACAAACTAAAAAGCTGGATGGAAAATTGATTCTGAAGCTAATGAGAGAAATGAAAGCATAGGCAGATGAATTAAGGAGGAAGAAGAACTACCATCATAATTAATCCACTGAGCATACCAGAAGAGCAGACAAAGAAATTCATGTGCTGGAATTCAGTGTATTGCAAATACAATGGCTTAGTCTCCTGCCATCACTTACACAACTGTCTACCCTAACTTGCTCCTTGCAAATGGATACAGAAAAAGGAGGATCCTTCAGACAGATGACCTGAGAAACAGCAGATGCAAGTGATGGGGGAATCCTCCTCCTCCCCACTCTCAGCAAAACAAAGAAATTCTGAAGTAGAGCACAACCTTTACAGCTCTGACATTAGGGTGATGTTTCCACTCACGACAGCAGACCTAAAGATAACTTCCCCAAAATTAAATGTTTCAGAAATGTGTTATAAATACTCGTTTAAAACCCCTTAACTAAACAATTTAATAATATAAAACAGAGGGGGAAAGGGGGGGAGAAAAATGTCACTACTTGGACTTAATTGACAGAAAATGCTGATGTCAGATTATAGAGCACTGCATGACCTGGACAGGAAATGTGTATGTTAGAAATTATGTCTTAACTAAGGGAATTAGTACAAGTATTCACAGTGTATTTCAAGTGCTATTATACTCAGTTATAGTGATTTTGATTTCTTGTAATTAACATATACACACAAATGAATCTAAAACTGCAAGTATAAACATTACTTGCTCACTGATCCATTATCACACTACTAACAGATCAAGCTTAATCAAGTTCTATCAGGTTTTTTTTGATTATACACGTTATTAGACCAGTCTCGTTCCATTTAGTCTCTAAACAGCTACATTTTATTACAGCCAGAGCTAAGTTTGCAGGAAACTTGCTGTCTTACTTGTTCTCTTACCCATGTAGGCAAAGCAATTAATGAATAATAATTAAACACCTGGTCGAAAGATACATTACATAAATAACTTTGCTGTCTAGAACTATCAAGTTACTGACAGCAGTAGCATCATTTAAAAATGCAGTTAAACAACTTCCTCCAAAGGAATTTGGCCACTTAAAAATAGCTGCTAGATTCTCAGCTTCACAGTCAGAGCTTCTCTGTGGCTTCAGCAGGGTGACCTTGGCTGCAATCAGCTCAATTCTCTGCTGTGGTAAGAAAAGGTGTTGAAATGCAGAAGCTGTTTTCTCCACACCAACTTACACTTGAGGTATGGGATGGAGAAGGAAGCACAATGCTTCACGTTACACTGGAACAGGAAGGACTGACAAGAGAGAAGGCACAGGGGTTTGCCCTCAATGGTTGAAGGGCACTATTCTATGGAACTGACACCAGCCTTGTGGAACTCCAGTCAGGACCAGAGGAGAGCTCACCCAACAGGGTGAAAAAGTCTCTGGGTCATCCTGGCTCTTATGGGAGACTAATCCCCCTGATCCCTGCTGACAGCCACCCAGGAGCACACCTTGACACAGATGGGTCAACCAGGGCCCACTCTCCTAGTCCTGCTACTCACAAACACAGAAGTGCTGGGAGGTGTCTTAATCCCTGGCAGCCTTGGCTGCAGCAGCCACCAAAGTGGAGTTCATTATCTTGAGGTGTATTGGTTAATGAAACAATATGGGAAGTTTTCACAAAACAAAACAGAAGGTTCCAACTTGATATGAGAAAAAATACCATTAGAAATAAATTTCCAGAGCTTTAGACAAACGCAGGGAAACAAACACATTATCCAATCAACAATATTTTGCAGACTACCATTTTTGTCACACTAAATTATATTACACTTCATGCACACAAATGCCTTCAGAAGGAACTGTCATTGTCATGGTGTATATAGGCATAAGCATCAAGTCTATAGAAATTATATTCAGTAACAGTTGCACTATAAGGTATTGCTTAAAATTCTTGATTATGTACCACAATATTAGTGTTACCAGGAATAGATATTCTATTCTTGATTATGTAATCAAGAAAAACTTCTGAAAATAATATTCAGAGTACAAACTACTTTTAATCAGCAGCTAAATACCAAGATGTGATTACTTCGTTGCTCTAATGACATCTGTAATGGATTCCAAGTGCTGTGCCTGATTGCTTCCCAGCTGATCAGGATTCTGTTCATCACTTCTAGCTGCTGGAATGCTGAGATTTCTTGGAGTTCCTTTGCAAAAGGCTTCAACATTGGTTCAGCTAAATGGCTACAGTGCATGCTGTAAAAACATTCATCAAAACCTTTACACTTAGCGCTCCACCATAAAATCTTTACAGACTGTTCCCCCCTCCCTTTTTATTGGCAGGCATTGATTATGAAGCAGTAGAATCCAAAGAACTTGACAGACACTGAACAATAGCTCATAAAATAGAGCTGAATTTCAGTTATCAATATCCATGCTGCAGCACTAACTGTGATACACCTTCAGTAACGCTGATGTCGTCAGTTTAACAGAGGTGATATACCCAAGTGATTTAAAAGGCAATTTGAGACATTAAGATGCATGTACAGGCCAAATTCACAATTGTTAAACTTACATCACTGTCTTGTCTCATGTAATTTCTGATTTTTGCCTACTGAAAAATGAATTTTTAATCCTTCCCTTCCTTAAGGGAATTGACATAGCAATTATTCTTGGGAGAGACTCCTCAGTCGAGAAGTATGAAATGATTACAGAACTATTGTACTAGACATGCATTACATAGGTCTAAACATCCTTAGCTACAACAGTGAAAATACTTAAATTACTCCACTGAAAGAAGCATTACAACTGGTCTCCAATTCTGCAAACATTTATATGCTCAAATTATCTGAAAATCTATTTGCTATGAAAATCCACAGATTCTCTGTTTGCTCTTTTTAATTAATACAGTACTGCCAAAAGGCAACTTACGACTTCTGATTTTTTTTGGTAACAAATAATGAGAGTGCTGGTAGATGTCAATATTGCTCTCATAATTTTGAAAGAGAAGTATTTCCTGAAAATTTTAAAGAGTTTAATCAGTTGCTGACAGCTTTTTAACTCGTTGTGTCTTCACTTTAAGTTGAAACTATTTAAATGGGCTCTGTAAAGAAGTATGAAATCTTGAGCACAGTGTTAGTAATGGAATTAGTGGAGAGAGACTTGTGCCATATGACAGTGGAATACAATGGCTCCTGCTTTTTATTTGAGTCATGACTGGTGCAGAAATACACTAGTGGTGCAAACTCACGTAAGAGAAGAAATTTAAGAATTCACTCCTCTGTGAGCAGGAACTCACCACAATCCCTAGAGTTTAGCATGATGTGGCAGAAAACCTGAGACTATGACTGCAGTACTTCCAAGTTTTCAAAAAACTCTCACTGCAAAAATGTGGAATGTTTTCATTTCAAGCATCAGAGAATTCCTACTTTGATAAAAAGAATATGCAGCAAATAAGACCCTCTAAGACCCACACAGTGGCTTCTTAATGCCAATGCCTTGCACTGGCTCATACAGTGCCATGGTTTGACCCTAGCTGGCACCTTGGCCCCATGCAGCTGCTTGCTCACTGCCCACCAGTGGGATGGGGAGAGAATCAAAGAGCAAAACTCATGGGTTGAGAGAAAGACAATGTAACAGGTAAAGCAAAAACCACACACACAAACCAAGCAAAACAAAACATTCATTGCTGCCTGTGGACAGGTATGTTTGGCTATCCCAGGAAAGCTGGGATGTAACATGTAATGGTTACTTGGGAAGACAGAATATTCTAACTCCAAGCATCCTCCCTATCTTCTTCTTCCCCAGCTTTATGTACTGAGCATGATGTCATATGGCCTGGAATATCCCTTGGGTCAGCTGGGGTCAGCTGTCACAGCTGCCTTTCCTCACAACTCCCTGCACACCCCCACCCTCCTCCTAGCCAGGTGGTACAAGAAGCAGAAAAGGCATTAAAGCTGTGCAAGCACTGCTGAGCAATAGCTGAAACATCTCTGTATGGAATTCTGTATGAATACCATTTTTGGCACACGTTCAAAACACACTCCCATACCAGCTACTGTGAAGAAAATGAACTTCATCCCAGCCAAAACCAGCACATACAATAACAGCTATTGACAAGTCAAACCACAAAAATTGTCAGTAATTATCTTGATAAGACATTTTTAAAACAGGATTTGTCTTGCTTTAAAATATATTTTCTTTGAGTTTTCTTTAACTGTTTGGAAGGAGATTTTATTCCAGAAGCTAAGCAAGCAAGAGGAAAAGGTAGGAAAAACGTCCTTCTGAAAAACCTATTATTTCACTGCCAAAATATACATTCATGCAGTTTAAGCTATAGTGTTGTTTTGGATTCTTTTGAACACACAGATGTAGATTTAACCTCTTTGAAGTATTTTTTCCTGCTCTGTATTTCTGTCTCCCTTGTAGTAAGACATATTTCCCATATTTGACTAGGCAACTAGTCAAAGACTGTTAATCCACAGGTATCTGCACCATTGAGTGATTCACTGTGATCACAGTCATCAGTTTAGACAGAAAGACAAATGGCTCACTGCAAAATTGTACTTATCTGTAAAAGTTAATGGTTAAATTGCACTTATGTGTTTATCAACACATGGCAGAGCAAGCCCTTTGTATAAACACAAAGGCAACACTGAAAGAAATAATTGAGTCGAAGGTAATTCCTTTCAATAGTACATTTCCTTAACTACTTTATATAACCACATGATAACACAGGCTTGCAAAGTATTAGCATCATTTCACTCAACAAAACATTATGGTGGCTCAAGTGATGCAATCATAGAATCATTTAGCCTAGAAAAGACTCTTAAAGGTCATTGAGTAATGAACTGCTCTTTCTTGCAATTTCTTGGAAATTGCACTAGGCAACTTCAAATATTTATACAACGCACAGCGCACACATCACACAATGGAAGTGATCTCAGCAGTATCATCCATTCAGTTTCTTTCACAAGTTTCTTAGCAAAATGAGTAATACTAACATTTCTAAAAACCCTGACAGGTTTGTACTTAAAACATTCTGAAAGTCTGAGACACACACTGGTAAAAGGGACAACAGTGACTACAGAGATCCATTACTAGCAGAAACCAAATACAAAAAGTGCCACAGGCAAGTGGATTGCATGTACTGTACTCAGCATTGAGTGCCCAGTGGAAGTCAGAAAACTGCTGCCTCTCTGTAGATCACACACTCTACCAACAGAGAAGCCTTACAATAATGTTGCTTAAAGTCATTATAGACAAAAATACTCAGAACTTTTGCAGTGTTTCCTGAGTCTTCGAGAAATATCCAGGTAAAATCAAATTAACTTCCTGGTTTATTTCCATTTGTGAGTGAAAGATGTCTTCTGAGAGGATGAAGAACACCCATTACTTGTCCTAGATTTTCTTCCTCTTACAAAGGCTACTAAAGACAAAATATTTGCAACACTCACACTAATTAAAAGTCCTAATCGAAATAGTTATTAAAACTCTGTTATAGGTAGGACAGACTCTTAAAAAGAGATTATTTTATGATTCTGGGTTAAACTTCTAAAATTAATGGAAGCACATAAACCAACACAATTGCATAATGGCACACTATCATCAAGCTACTGACATGTCACACAGTAGATTCAATCAAGCTTAAATACGTTGGTTTTTACACTTTCCCACTCTTTCAGTAAAATTGTGTTCTGATCAAAAGAGAGCTTTATAGCCTATAAACAATGTCAATCAATTTGACAGCTAAGGTTTTAAAATGAACACTGCAGGACACTGAAAGAATGAGGGAAAGGTCTCCAACACACTCTGAACCTTGCTGTGTGAGCAAGAGTTGGGAGGCAGCACCTCAAGTGCAAATGGAGTGCAAACCAGAGCACAGCATAAAGCACACAGGACTATTTGCAAGCTCCCTTGGTGGATTGTTGTGCTGACAGCTACATAGCTAAGGCTGTCTGCAACTCTGCTTCTTAACAAGGCTAAGAAATGTAAGACACTCTGCTTAGATGTGCTTTTCAGACCACTCGTCAGCAGGTAACACCACTTTTCCTTTCACTTCCACGAAAAGTACTTATCTTCTTAAAATAGATATTACCAGTCTATTTTAAAGTTAGGACTGTCAAACTGTAAAACACCTTTCTAGATGGTCTGTTGTTCTTCCTCTGAGTGCACACAGAAACACACTGAGCTCAGAGTCCCACAGCAGCAGGAGAGAATGCTAAAACTTGAATGTACTGAGTTTTAGGATTTTAAGAATTTAAATACTAAAGACTTTGAAGTTATTAAGCATTAGAAAGGCAGGGAATTCTCTGAGCTTCACCCACTTTAGGTACTCCAACAGCCACATAGATTTCTGCTATTTTCTTGGCACTGTTTTCCCCAGTGCCTAGAGCCCCTACTTGTCTTCTCAAACCAATGTCTTTGAGAGAAAGAATTTGAATGTGTGGTCTTAGGACTTTTATTTTATAAAAAAAAAAAACCCTGACATTGAAAAGAAAGCAATTAACTAATGAAAGTACAGCCCTAAAATGAATGATACAGGAAGTCAGATGAAGAAATCAGAATAACATCTCAAGAACCATGAACAAATCACACCAAACACCCCAAACACCAAAACAGTAGCATACCAAGTCCTACGAAAGACTATTTTAAAGTCAAGGAAATTAAATTAGCCTTATGGCCAATCTGAAATATAAAGAAAATGGAGTTATGACCCTCATTCTGCACTTCTAACAGCTTTACCTGGCATCCCATGGATAAGGTCTCCACACAACACAAAGAACTTGGGCTTAGGATTCAGTTTGTTAATGGCCTGCACTGCTTGCTCTGCCAATTTGATTTCTTCTCCCCATTCATCATCACCATTTGTAGTGTCTCCAACTGTCCAAGATTTCATCAGGCCAAACTGAGGATCTGCTCCTTGGATGAAGTAGAAGGGCCCCTTCCATTGGTACTCATCATCTATGAAGGAAGAAGAGAAAAAAAAAGAGAAAAGTTAAGCAGTAGAGACACTTAAAAGAAAAGTACATCATTAAATTGATTGTTCTTCACCTAAGTAATTGGAGGCCACTTTAATGAAAGTACAGAATTCTGTAGTCATTCATCCAGGACAAATATAAAGGCACAAGTACAAAATTTTCCTCTAATGGGTAGCTGCAATAAATGAAAGTATATTAATCTAATTATACCACATAGTAATTACACACTGATTAGAGGAAAAGTATGTGAAGAATTCAGCAAATAGTGCTGGAAATTACAAGACTACAGCATAGCACAAGTGTGTAATGTTAGATTTCAGTTGATTCTTTTAAGACTCCAATTATTGCTTCTTTAATTAACAAGTTAAAACAAACACAACAAGTTTCACATCTTATGGTTCCAGTAGACTTTTCCTTAAATTATTAAGGAGTTAGATGGTTTTTGTTCTTACACTTTCAGAAGTTGGATGCAGCCCATCATTTGGAGGTAGAACTGAAGCCACTCTACAGGACCGAGGTCAGCAAACACAAAATCCAGCAACATCACAGTTAGCAACAACAGTGAAAATCCTAATTTAGTGCTGCTGCAATATCTCCTGAGACTTATGTCTCAAGCTGGAACTGAAGTACAAACACGAGTACACTGTGGTTCCTCCAGCTGTCTGTATGCATTCATTTGCAACCTCAATATTTCACTTTTGACAGCTGTATTTGGCTTAATTCATTTACTGTTATTGGAGTTCTTTTAAACAGCATTTAAACTGTTCAAAACTCACTGTCTACTTCAATCTACAGTTGAACCTAAAAAAAAAAATGATACAGCACATCATTTAAGATTGAAATATAATACATAAATATACTCCCATATTATGTCAGTCTGATCTGAAATTCAGTTTGAGGCTAAACTAGTCTTCCAGTAACAGCACAGAAGCAAGGAGTGTGTCAACTGCATGGATGGGCTTTTGGTTTCCTTCCAGGTGATCTAGAACTGGAGCTTCTTACTTTGCTAGAAAGGGGGCTGGTTTCTTTCAAGGTTAAAACAGAGGTCAGAATTCATCTCTTGCACCATGGATATGGAAAGGCTGGAGAGAAGGATAAGAAATGTGGGCAGCTCCCGGAAGCTACTCATAATTGTCATCTGTTGCTATGGCATCAGATCATTTTGCCAAATGAAGACATCTACACTTCAGTTAAAGGATCATGGAATTTCTAAGCAAAATTATTTCTATTCCAGCATTGACTTGTTCTAATTAATAACAATGTATTTTATAGATAGAAACTTTTAGTCACTCATTAGCTTTTTAATTGTGAAAAAAAAAATTACTCTTTCCATTACATAACTTACTCAGAGAAGTGAAATGCTCTATCCATGAGTTTGCAACAGAAGCCTTATGGAACCAGTTGAATGACACAAAGTAAGTTATATTTTTATTTCATGAGTTGCATGACAAAATATGACTGCCATAAAAAGCAGCTTACATGCTGCATCAAAGGCATTGTTTGTGCAGAGAAATCAACTTGTAAGTGGAAAGCTATAGGATAAAAGTCAGTTAAGGAAGTTTGCATCAGAGGTCCTTCATGACCCATGCAAAATGAAACTGAAAAGGAGAATGTCTGAAACAGGAACTTGGTTTGGAGGATTGCCACCATTCTCAAACTCATTAAATGGAGAAAAGATCAACTCTTTGAACAACATGGCAGGATTTTTTACACCTGTCCCTTTTCCAGCAACTCTGCAGACAGCATTGATAATCAGCACTGATCAAAATCTACTTGTTTTGTAGCGACTGATCTGAAGCCAGAAATTTTTACCAGAGTAACCTAAGCAAATTTATTCATTTTTACAGAAACTACTTCAAAAAGACAGCTAGCCTTTGTTTTAGAAGACTGTGTTTCAAGTGTGGACAGCCTGTGTTTGCCTTTCAGAGCCCCAGGGATGGTGTCTGGTGGCCAAAGGCAGCTGGACCACCTGCAGCAGTGCAGGAAGATATCAGGCAGGCTGGCTGGCTGGCACAGGGAGCAGGACTGGACCAGCTCCCAGGTAACAAGGAGCTTCATATATAATGCTTGAACACACAGAAGTCTGGCAAGCAGACAATGCAGAGTCAGGGAGCATGCAGAGACGATGCAAAGCAGGTTGAAAAGCCAGACCAGGGGTTATTCTAATATATGCTTCATGGATATTTTATTTTCCTGACTTATATTCATGCCAATACAGTTGCTCTCTAGGTTTTAAGTACCTGAATGTTTCCAAGACTGTGCACAGATGCTCTGGTTTGAGTGGGTGAGTGATGGTCATGTGAGGCAGAGAGAGAGACAGATAAGATGAATTTGAAAAGAGAACTTCAGTACACAGACAGAATCAAGAAGTGGAAGAAGAAAGGAGAAACAGAAGATGCAGAGGTGGAGGTGGTGAAGAGTGGGGAGAAAAGGAAAGAGATAGGAGGTGAAAAGAGAAAGGAACTGAAAATGATGCAAAGGTATATGCTATATTCTCCTGTAGGAAAGAGAAGGATGAAATGAAGAAAGTGAAGCAGAAGAGAGCAGAAGAGATCCAGGAATCAGGGCTACATAAATAACATTTACTTAAAATGTTAGTTTAATTAACTGGTCTTAGTCAAATAATTCAGTCAATAGCCACTTCTGTAGTACTCAAAAGCATCAAATAATTACAAAAATAACAGTAAGGTTGAATAAATATTTTCTACCTTTGTCTGGCCATTTGATCACTCCAGCTAGAAACACTATTTAAAAACAACCCTAGTCCATAAACCAAATTCAATTAGCTTATTACCTTCAAGTGGTACTTACTGATTTTGTTCCCCACAAAACAAGTATATGGGAATAAAATAATATAAGGGCACTCTTTTTAAACTTCAAATTTACCAGGCTCTTTTTAATCAGGAATGTGCTATAATTACTATAAATTACTATAAATTACTATAAATAAAAGCAGAGTATCATGAAGAAAGTTGTATTGGTTCAACACCATTGGTGCAAACTTGCACCTGCACCAACTCTTAAGTCTATTCTCAATTCAGCTCATTGAGGGAACAACTCTTAATTGCCCCCACTGGTCTGTCTTCAGGGAGTTTATGCAAGCTTTTCCTTATGTGTGCAAGGCATAACACCAGTCCAGCTGATGTCTGCAACTAGTTCAATTTCACTAATTTTGCTTACAACTCCAGGAGTAGGCCTGCAGCAGTGCTCTTTCAACAAACCAACATGGTAAGAGGATTGCAATGAGAAACAGATGTTTAAAGCATATTCCACTACCACAGATGGATCTAGAAGTCTTTTGCCTAACAATTAAATGTTCAGATAATTACTAACAAAACTTCTGTACACTACTTTTCTCCCTCACCAGCTGCTTGTTGGCATCCACAAGCAGAACAGGTCCTGTAGGCTGTGCAAATGAACCTTGTTTGCTCAATGTCAGGCACCACAAAAAACTGTCTGAACCATTTTTTTGCTCTTTGCTCAAGAACAGCGCTCAAAGAAATCATCCTGCTTCTATGCCAGGGGAATGCCAAAAGTCTGGCAGAGGGGAACTAACATGCAGCATTGGGTGCAAGTGGTGGGAGGGGAAACAGCTGTTTTTGCAGTAATCATCTAGTCATGATCCAGGTCCTGGATGCCACTCCTGAATGTACCATTGCTATCATCCCTTGAAACACAGCAAGCAACGACTTCTGTAGAAATAACATTAAAGGCACCTTTTACACTAGTTTTTTTCATGCCTTTAGATGAGCTATGCAGTTGTGTCAGTGCCTGCCAGGTAAAGTAACAGAAGATTAGGATTCAATTAATAATTTTTCTGCCTTCTCCACTGCACCACAAAACTGAGTGGAGCTGAGAATGTCTGCAAATTGGCTCTTCACCCCTATCAACACAAAGCCTGTTTGCAACTTTTGCAATTCACCACAATAAGAAAACACAAATGCTGAAAAAAGTCAGCAGAGTTCTCCAGTAACTGATGTACATACAGTTTCCATTTCTGAAGGACTAAGTATGTCTGTGGAGCTGCACTGACACACTAAGCCACAGAAAACTCCAGTTTCAAACCTGCTTTGTTCCCAGGCCTCCTTAAGAGCTGCACAGCTGATTGCCACGGAAGAAGTTCAACTTCAGAACATGCTGCTGTGCCTCAGTTTCAATAGCTGCCTACTCTTTCTCTGCTCCCATGCATGCCAAAGTACACACAGAGGATCAATGCAATGTATTTTTAGTAGCATCGGCTGAAAAACGGCGCCAGCTTCTAATTTTATCTAAGGATTAATTCTGTGAAGGACCGAAGTAGTCAGCAGCAACTCATAAGAGAAAACCTCAGGCATGTATTGTGATCACAGGCAAAAAGACACTTCAAGGACTTAGATGGGATTTAAGCTGAACCTCATGATTTCTAGAAGACCATAGCTAATATCTTGCTGTGCCTTTATTTCTTCCCCTTTGGCTTTTCCTAATTTTTCCTCCCCAAGGATCACAAAACACACATCTACAGAGACCACTGGCCTCTGACAGCCACATAGTACTGGGGGGATTTCCAGTACTTCCCTGGTTGGTTTTTTTAAGAAGTACATTGGTTGGTTTCAACAGTATATTGGTTTTCTTCTTCCTCTACACTGTACAGCATTTACTGGAAACAAATTAGTTATGCAAAGTTACTCCTGTCCATAGTCTCTCTCTAGACACTATTGCATGGACACATGGCCAGTGCCTGCTCAGTCCACCATGGGCAATAATGAATATGAAAATGTCACTGTCACGTTGGCTTTGCCAGGAGAATCAGTTTCACAGAGAATAGCAGGAATAGGTACATGGTTCTCTGCACTGAGCTGCCTCTGCCTACCAAGTGTGTCTGTGACTCTTTTTCTAGACAAAATTGAACAAGAAGCACAACCTTTGTTTTCCAAAGAAGCTATACACAGGAAAGAAAACTGAATCTGTTAAGTGAAGTCAGGATGTACACATCACAGGCCACAACAAGCAAAAAAGTGTTTTCATTACTCTCAGTCCTGAAACACCTTGAAAACCAGTAAGTGTCTTGCACTAAAATCTTAATAATTCCTTGTTATATAGTAAAATGTTATCAATAGATATGGTTTTAAAAAACATCATTATTGCCTGTATGTCCAAATACAAAAGATTTCAATCTAGTGAAAGGTGCATTTCCTTCAGCTGAATTTTCCATGTGCACCTGAGAGACTACCAAAGCTATGCCTCTTGGAGGTTCTGCCAAATGACCAAGGCAACCTGTCATGAAAGGGAAAAAATCCTTCCGAACAAGTATCAAAAGACAGTTTCACAGAAAAAATAAAACCTTTAAAACAGTAATTATTTCAGAAATTATGCACTACAGGAACACTGTCAGAAAGAGTTTATAACAGAATATGGTTTCTCAAATAAATCAGGCAGTCCTACTATTTTCAAAAGATGTACTTTCAAACTTCTTAGATAACTGTCAAGGTAAGCAATGCCCCCTCAGACACAGTTTATTTGTACTGAGGGCTACAGAATGCTAAATTCTAGTCATGCCTTATGCCCACCCCCAAATTTAACATGTAAACTCATTACAAAAACTTTACAGCCCAGAACTGTAGGTGTGAAGGGGGGTGGCTTGCATAATGACAAGGTGAAGTCACAGAAAGTTGCTCAAAACCCACGTAGAAATTTGCCTAATTCATATGAGAGTTGGAGACAGTACTGGGAATGGAATATGCAAGCTGGGAAGAAGTTCTGATCAGTGCTCAAAAATATTACTGTTGAAGAGCTCTAGAACAGTAATCGTAATGTGCCAAGAGCCAACACTCATGTGAAAGCAAGAAAAAGTAAGAAATCAACTGCTGTTGTATTTAATTTCAAAGGAAGGAGAATTATATGTAATTATGATGCTTTTAAAAAGTACAAAAATCCTTGAAGGCAGTATGGAAACTATTCAAAGACACTATCCCAGAGGCTCAGACCATGTGCACTGCATTTACTAAGAACTTCAGAAAGACCAAGAAGAATCCAGACTGTCTAAATGACTCAGATGACAGCCATAAGGAGGCTAGAAGAGCAGGACAGCATCCTTCAAAAAACTAAAGCATCCAAATAAAGAAAACACAAAAGATTTTATACACTGGAAGGTTAGATACAGAAGTCCAAGAAGGTGAACTAAAACAAAGTGAAGAACTGGAAATAGCATAAATCTGAAAACTAACAAAGCCCTTTTAGAGGAATTAGGAGCAGGTAGCCTGCCAGACACTCACTAAGGTTAACAGATCTTCCAGACATGCAAGATGCACCCAAAGATAAAGGCAGAGCAGAAAAACAAGGTATCCATGTTAATAGTGAAGGAACTGGTGCACATCTAACACAGGAATTCTTCCTGACAGTGCATCAGATCTGTCTCAAATCAATATACCAGTCTGACTTAACAGACAGACAGGGACACTACCAAACCACTCAGGTGAGCTGGAACCCACAGAACTCAAAAGTGAAAAGCAGCTAACCTCTGGGGAGTTACCTCTTGCTTAAAGCTGTCTTTGCATTGCGAGGGTCAGTATGACACCTACATATAGAGGAGTTCCTGAAGCAATCTGGTAACAGCTGACTGCAAAATTGGCATCTGTACAGGCAACTGAATGGAAACTCTAGCAGACAATAACTACTGTGCTTACTGATTCTTCAGAAAAAATAATCAACAGCTGTTACATGGACAGGAGAGATCCACTTCATACTGTCTTCAAGATGCATCTAACAGTTTCTCACCAAAGACTCTTCAGGAAACCAAGCTGTCTTCAAATATGAAAGAAAGTCCTTGCGTGCATAGGAAAGTGGTAAGAAAAAAAAGAAATTGACAAGACACGTAAGTATCAGTTAGATCTGTACTAGGACCTGCACTGTTCAACAAATTCAAAACAATTTGTAACAGCAACTGAATAGTGAGGGAGTGAAATTTACTATTTGGCAGCACGAGAATCAGGCCTGGATGTGAAGAACTGAAGAGAGACTTCTTACACAGTGATTGTTCAAAAAAGCTAATGAATCCCAATGCAAAAAAAAAAAAAAAAAAAGCACGATAGTGCACATCAAGTTCATCACACCATCAACTTCATCTAAACTCTGATCGTTCTACCAAGTACTACAACGTGAAGTCACCTCAACATTCAGTAACGGCAAAAAGAAGCAGATTGGAAAAGAACACAGAACAGAGCAAAATAAAAAATATGAGAAGCAACTGAGTATTCTTAAAGAGCTTGCAAAGGATTGGTGAGGGAAGCATGACAGAGGAACATAAAACTACACGTGGAGCTGAGAATGTTAGCACACAATGCTAGTTATTCACCCGTTCCAGATAAAGGTTTTGGAACCCTCAACTAATACTAGCAAAAGACAAGTTCAAACAGACACTTCTCAACCAGTTAGACTGACAGTACTATCACTTGTTTAGTGACTTGGAAAAAAGTGTTCTACTTCCTTTCCCAGACATTCTCTGCACAGCGTGCTGCTGACATACTCTGGGCCAAAAACACACCTAACCAACCAAACCAAAATTACCCCATGACTTCTGGAGGGAAGTGGTGGAGGCAGCATTTATGCAAACATATGGTCCTGTTTCTCCACCAAATACTAATAAAAGTAGTAGATATCTGAAGCGTAATTTCACATGAGTAGAAAAGACAGACAATTTATTTTTTAAAGTAAAGCCAAAGCACACAAAGGTCTCTTGCCAACAGGGTATTTATGCACTGTTTAATGCTATGCCTCATTGATTACACAGCTGATTTAGATCCCCAATCTTGAGCTTCTGATTCATGTGTCCCAAATCAAGAGCAGATTAGAGCAGGTATAACCTCCACATTATGCAAAACCAGACTGAACAAATTGCCATGAGGGGATGGTTTTGCAGAAAGGGTAGCAGGAAAAGAAGGTAATTGAAGTCTTAATAGTGGCTCTCAATTTTTCAAAGGAAGTGGTGTGTCAAGACACAGCAGCGGCAGCAAATGCTTTGTGTAGCTACATGTTTAACAGAAGCGAAACCTAAAGACTGAGGAAAGCAACAAAACACAGATAACTGATTCTCATCTTGAACTGCGAGAAATTTTGCCTCAATTTCATCAGCCCTTTGTTCTGTTTTCCCATTTAGTTATTAAAGGGTGGCATTGAACTTTAGCCTATTAGAAAAGGGCTAAGTCAATAATTTACAAAGCAACATTGCACCTGAAGATGGTAGTTGGACTCTGATAGCCCAATGAGTCCTGAACGAGATTAAAACCAACCAGTTAGTAAGAAGAGTCTTAATTAATGTTTAAAGAATTCCAAACAAGGGCACTTCAGGAGCAAGAAGCACACCCGGCAAAGAGATTCCCACGTGATGTATTTTCTTCCATGTCTACAGCAATTTTCAAGAAGTACTTAGACAAAGTTTTTATTCTGAATTTTTTACACTGCTGTTGAACACTCCTTTTGTTACAATTTCACTATACAGCTGATATAACTAGATGGCTTGTCTGCCATCTGTCCCCTCAGCAAATGCTAAGCATTCTGTTCCAAACCAACCAGACCATCTGCAATTAATAGGTTGCCAAAATGACTGTATACATATACTTCACACGCTCCGAGTTGGTGATTTTTCTTTATTTGGCAACAAGCAAAGCCAAATATTTCCAGTGAAACCCAAGAAAACACCACAAAAGTGTTGGGATTGAATAGCCTTGCCCACCTCACCAACCAAATTTATAAACAAGGAAGACACGTTCCACGTGCGGCAAGAGGAAAAGTTTTAACAGAGAGATAGGTGTGCCCCTGAAATATCTTGGCATGCTGCAAAACCTCCACATCCTGGGGAGAACTTTACAAACAGGTGAGATGCAGAGAGATGTTCAATGTGCTCCTCGGTTGGTCCAGCCACAGGTAAGAACCAGCAGGTGCTTCCACCGCTGGTTTGGCAGTGGCCTTGTTACTTTACCTGCCCGGAGAGCCGGTCTGACTGTCAGCCCGGGCGTTCAGAGCTGTTTCTGCACAGCGTGGGGAACTGCTGGAGCACCTAGGACCTGCCCTCGCCGTGTACACACCTGCTTTCCTTTACACGGCACGAACAACGCCCTGTTCGGCTAACCAGAGCCGCACAAACACAGCCCCGCGCTGCCACCGACACTTCCATCAGAAGGTCCAGCAGCACTGACACGCGTTTCGAAACGAACCCGGCGCCGGCACCACCCCCGGGCA